>NC_069382.1:123305035-123607194 GCF_027475565.1 Acinonyx jubatus | reverse complement strand
CCTTTCTCCGCAAGCAAAAACAGCTCCCTGCCTTCTGTGGCTTCTTTCTCCCCCATTTACGTCTCCATGCCACGTACCTGCCGAGTTCTGTGGTTCAGGTTGTGCAGATTGTTGTGTTAATCCTCAAATCAGTTTTCTAGGTGTGCAAGATGGTTTAGTGTTGGTGTGGCTGTATGTCTTGGACACAAGATGCAAAAAAAACTTCCATGCTGTTCCGCAATCTTGGCTCCTCCCCTAGAAGAGATAACTTCTATTTGCAAGTGTTTTGTCTATGTCAAAGGGATTTTTGTTTAACTATTTAATAAAGTAATAAGAACATTCAAAATTCTGATTGTAGTAGTGTAAGAGCTCAAAATAAATCTGATCCAGAAATTATTAGAGAACTTGTGACATCACAGGTAATGCAATAATGACCATATTCTTCATCTTATTTGGGGAGAGTCTCTGTAAAGGTAGCGATAATAAAATTTTAGTAGTTTAATAAATTTTCCCATTAGCTCTATCAGTATTAGCTATGCTTGTTACTTCACATCCAAGGGAATCTTTTTTTTTTTCCCTTTTTGTCATCTTTGAACTTGCCTGGCAGCTCTCCAGACATCATTACTTGGTAATATCTGCATGGCTTATTATGCCTTGTTTAGAAAGGAAGAGGTACCTAGAGACCAGAGTGATTACACCTTGCTAGTAATGATGGCTCTTCATGTCTCACGTCTCCCTTATTTCTCATGACAAGATCTCTGCAACCGGGAGGAAGAACATTATAATGCTAATGCTAAGCTCTAGGATATGATGAGTAGTTAATAAGAGTCAGTTTTAAAAACTGTTTTTTTTTTATGAGTTGCACTGAAATGAAAAAGTGGAAATGCTCTATTGAGTTCTGAGCAAAATACATTTATTTAGAAATTAGATATCCTACTTTATCAGATAGAAGAATGTTACTGAGGAAATTTGCGCTGCCTGTTCAGACACTGAAATGCTAGCATGGGGGAATCTTTGAGGAGTGGCAGCCTCATGTAACTTTATATTCTTTTAGTTTCAACTTTAATGTTAAAATTTTATGCTAAAACTTGAAGGCAACTTACATTGTTGGGCAGGGGGCAGGCACAAGGCCGGTGGGCCTCTGGTGTTTAAGGTAGCTCTAGGATCCATCCTGTGTGCAGTCAGTGAGAATTCTAGATCTTTCCTGGTTAGTGAGTTTTACCTCTGGCACATTCTGTTCTTGTCCCTTTGTTCTGTGTTCCCAAGTAATTAGGCCTTTGCTGTATTTTTTGGGCCCCACCTCTACCCTGTACCCCAGTTTCTGCTGCCAAATTTCCCTGATGTTCTACATTTTTTCTCAGCTTCCCTCTGTTACTTGCTTCGTGGATTTTCCGGCAGTTGTTCCTGGCAGTCACGGTTCATCTGTACATCCCAGGTCTCCTTCTCCGGCCACATTCCATCAGTCCTTGAGACTAAGTTCTGACACTGAGAAGCTTGTTTAGAAGCCTACAGTTCCCAGGCTGCTAGACTAGGCTGTCCATTCTGTTCAAAGCCTGAAAGCCATTGTTTTAACATTGGGTGGTACTCTCAGAAAACTCATAGCCCATCATAAAGCCTATATTTTTTTCTATTTTATCCTGACAAAGTCCTGATTATTTTTAAAGCATCCTATTTGCTGTTTAGGGTTGGGAGGCTATGTTATTGCTGGAATAGCAGGATAAGCAGAGCAGAAATATTCCTTTTCTGCTTTAGTTCTCTCCTTTGCACTTATTACTAACATACGATATATTTCACTTTTGAATCTTGTTTATTATTTATTTTCTGTGCCAGAATGTGGGTGCCATCTGGGCAGGGAATTTTGTCTGCTTTGTTCCCCTCTGTATCTGCAGGTCTTATAACAGTGCCTGGCACCCAATGTATGCTCAATAAATATTCATAGACTAAAATTCTGACTTTGTCAAATAATTAAGTCTTCAAGTTTAGAAGTCAGCTACGGAATTAATGGTCACCGTGTTCTGGTTTCTTTGTGGTTTATATATATAAAGAGTTGTGATATTTAAGAGCTTTCATGAGTTTTTAAATATTTATTATACTTTTAAATGTTTCATTATTTACTTAAGAATTATAATTACAGATTAACTTTTTAGTTACTTGCAGACCAGGATTATGTTTTTGTTATATATGTTGTTTTATTTTTTATAGTACCTTAAATTCAGGTGTTTTGTTTTGTTTTATTTCAGTTTGTAAACCCGTTGAAATAAACCATACCTCATTAATTGATCTGAAGACATACTGTGTTAACATATTTTAGAATTACCTAATTTGGGATATATCATAGTGTCATTATATGACAATGACAGTATTTTTTTTCCTCAGTGCTACATAGAATGATGGTGTTGCACATCATATAAATGATGTTTTATATTTGATGAAATATTGTAGTTAGGTTTTGAAGTTTTGGATAATTTTGAGTATCACCGAAGTGTAATTGTTAGAGTAATTTGTTCCCGTTTGGACCACAAAGCTACTGAAAAACCTTCATAAAAACACTTTATAGTGTTCCTTCATATACTTCATATAACTCAGTTACCCTAACAAAGTAAGATTTTGGAGGGGCTTTGGTATTACTTAATATTGGCTTAAAGGTCATGATTAATCACCCAGCAGTGATTTCAAGGTGGTATTGCTGACTTCACATGTAACAGAAATTTTTCTATTTGCAATTTGACAATTGGAACCAGCTTAGTTGCAGAGATTCAGAGTTTTAGAACTCAACATGGCAGATTGCTGAAGAAATTGGTTCTCCAAGAGCTTCTGGATTAAGGGTCTCTGATGCTGAGAGTGTAGACAGACTTGAACATCGACCCAGGTGTTTCCTAATGCATGACCTGCTGTGTATGGTACATTTATCATCTTTTAAATAAAACGGAGGTGCCCTCTGGAGGCCTAGTCAGTTCTTGATAGCTGGTTAGAATCATATGTTAAGCAAGTATTTGTGGGGAATCTAGATATATCCCATAGGTAGGGAGGCAAGGGACTTGAAAACATTGTCAGAGAAACTGTGTAGAGTTGTGAGGTTTTGGAGAAACTATTTGGTGTTTCTGATCACTGATTGACTTTGTGGAAAGTCACCAAACCCCTTTGGGCCTTAGTTTGAGTACTTGTGAAGTGAAAGAACTGGGCCATGGAATATGATAAATAAAAATAACTGTTTTCCCTTTAGGAATGGATGTGTTTTATAGAAAGGTTGTTTGATGTAAGAAAAAAAATTATTTGAATGTCTGTTGGTCAAACTAGAATGATTACATTGGTGTTTTAACTCAACATGTAACCGAATTAGTCACTGCTAAAATCTAAATCTTACCAAGGTGGTTTGTTATTCTACTTGTCAATTTAGGGAAAAACAATTTATCCCTCCCCTCTATCCTCTGTGTCAGTTAACTGCAGTGTTAAGTTTCACACGACAAAACATGATGAATAAGCATGTACTATTCTAATTTAATTCAGAGATGCCTCAACTGCAGGCATCAGCTTCATATCTGTTGAGCTTTCTGGTCTCATTGAGACTGGCACCACAAAGATCAGATTTCGTTACCATTTTTCTCTTATTGCTTATTTATCAATAGACTTACTACTTTCAATATTTAATGTTATGGAATATTTTGGATTGTTTAATCCAACAAAAGTCAAGTTTTCAAGGCCTCTAATAACTTTTTATGTAAATTCTAATAATGAGACTAACATAAATTTTATTAGCAATAAAATATAATCTAATTAAAAGCACTTGCTGCGATAAAATTGTATGCCAGGATCCAATTAATCTCTTCTAAAACCCTATAGTTTTAAATTAATATAGGTAGGTTCTGTACTTAAAATAGTTCATGTCCTAGACAAATGTGCTATAAATAAAAGACATAGAATATGTTCTTATTTAAAAATAATAATTAAAAAAAAATAAGGTTCCTGAATGATTTTAATACCATTTGATTTTCTTTGACAGTATATTTTATTTGTAGTGATGGTTTGGTGATCATTAATTATAAATTTATCCTCAGAATTATTTAAGAAATTAAAAGAAGTATTCAAATGAGCACTGTCACTGTGAAATGTAATATAGTATGTATAGTGTTCTATTAACTCTTTAAAATTCTGCCTTTTTTCTCCTGCAGTAAGTTATGGATAGCGTGAAGTCTTTGAAGAAACTTTGAGTCCTCTTTACAACATATTTTGGGTAGAATTAGGTCCACTTAAAACATATGATTTGTATTTAATGTCTTTTTTCCTCTTGCTGTGACTTTAGATAAGTTGCTTGTTTACTTTTTCTTTAAAAAGGTAACTTTAGAGGCGTCTGGGTGGCTCAGTCAGTTGAACTTCCGACTTCGGCTCAGGTCATGATCTCACGGTCTGTGAGTTCGAGCCCCGCGTTGGGCTCTGCTGACAGCTCAGGGCCTGGAGCCTGTTTCAGATTCTGTGTCTCCCTCTCTCTGACCCTCCCCTGTTCATGCTCTGTTTCTCTCTGTCTCAAAAATAAATAAACGTTAAAAAAAATTTAAAAAAATAAAAAAATAAAAGGGTAACTTTATTATGATCTTTTTGAATAGAAAAATAATATCTGCACATTGTAAGAATATTTGGGAAATGTAGACAATTAAAAGAAGAAAATAGATCTATTCATTATCCATCACCTCACATGACCACGAATAACATATTGGTTCCATTTCCATTACTTATTCTACAGTTACACATACATGCATGTTCATAATAAGTATATTGCATAAATGTTTTCATTAACTTAGCTTTTTGGTAATATTCAAATGTACCTTGAGCATGTCTCAAGTTACTAAATTTTGTTTGAAAATATACTTTCTTTTTTTTATTAAAAAATGTTTATTTATTTTGAGAGAGATAATGTGAGCAGGGGAGGGACGGAGAGAGAGGGAGACACAGAATCTGAAGCAGGCTCCAGGCTCTGAGCTGTTAGCACAGAGCCCAACGTGGGGCTCAAACTCATGAGCCATGATATCACGACCTGAGCCAAAGTTGGATGCTCAACCAACTAAGCCACATAGGCTCCCCTGAAAATATACTTTCAATAATGCATGATGTTACATCACTGGTCACTTCGGTTTCTTTTGTTTCTTTGTAATAATAAATGTAATTATTTTTTAGTATAAAGACATAGTAGAGGGAGCCAAATTTTGGAGTTAGACATATGCAGATTTCAATTCTAGGTATAATTATTTTTGGATTTGTGACTTTACATTATTTAGTTTTACCATTTAGAAGATGGAGATCATGCTGACCTTGAAGTATTTAAATATTATAAGTAGTATAGTAAAAGCATTTTCATAAGACACAGTTCATAGTAACTGCTAAATAAATATCAGTGTTATAGTAATAACTGATAATTACTACTCTTTCAAGATTACTCAGAATTCGCTTACTGAATTAAATTCAGTCTTTGAATTTATGACTTTTCCTTATGATCAACTTCTAAAAATTCCTAGCAAAAAGTAAGCATTGACATTTTAAACTGCAGTCATATATCCAAGTTGCTTTCCAGAATGTTTGTATTAATTCATATTTAGAGATATCGGTGTACAAGTGTGCCTTTCTCTCCACATCCTTGCCAATATTGAATTTTATCAAAACTTATACTGATTGACTTAGCTGGAAACTCTTAGTGTTGTTTTAAATTTCATTTGTTTTATCACCAGTGAAGTTCAATTATTTTCATGGTTATGGTTCTCTTCTATGAGTTATCTCTATGTGATTTTGCCTATTATTTAGTGTTTTTCTAATCAAGTTGTGTGTACTCTAAAATATATTAGGGCTATTAAAACTTCATTATATTTCTATTTCTTTTAATGTTTATTTGAAAGAGCATGCATGAGTTGGGGAGGGTCAGAGAGAAAGGGAAAGAGAATCCTAAGCAGGCTCTGCATTGTTAGTGCAGAGCCTGATGTGAGACTCAATCTCACAAACCATGAGATCATGACCTGAACTGAATCAAGAGTAGGACGCTTAACCAACTTAGCCACCCAGGTACCTCCATTGTATTTCTAAAAAGATAACTATTCTTATTCTAATATTTATCCTTCATTTTATTTACTAAAAATTCTTAGCATGCAGTTTCTGTAGGTGGAATGATTTTTTTCCATTTGAATCTTTATTCAACAGCTTTTACCAACTTTATCTAGCCTTTTTTAGATTATTATTCAGGGCTCCCTATTGTCTGGTCTTCTCATGAATCCCTTCTCCCTTTTCCAACTCTGCCCCCAAATCCCTGATGCAGTCAGATAGACCCATTATCTGCCACTGCAGATTCCATTTATGTTCATATCATATCTTTGCTGTGTCTCTTTTGTTTTGTACCTCTTCTCTGAAGCCTAAGCTAGGCTCTTATGTCTAATATCATACCATAGTTTTGTGTTTTGTTATTTTATTTTATAAATTCTTTTCTTTGTTTCCTCCCTCACTCCCTCATCTCTCTCTCTCTTTCCCCTTCCTTCCTTCCTTCCTTCCTTCCTTCCTTCCTTCCTTCCTCCCTTCCCTTCCCTTCCCTTCCCTTCCCTTCCCCTTCCCCTTCCCCTTCCCCTTCCCCTTCCCCTTCCCCTTCCCTTCCTTCCTTCCTTCCTTCCTTCCTTCCTTCCTTCCTTCCTTCCTTCCTTCTCTTCCTTCCTTCCTTCCTCCCTTCCCTCCTTCCCTTCCTTCCTTCCCTAATGAGATCAGTATTCCTAGCTGCATTAAAACTTTCTTCAGAATAGGATTTGTGGTTTATACTTTTGTATGTCCCCAAATCTCCTAGCATAGGCAGGGAACACACTAAGCACTTAGCAAACACTTGCTAATTTATAGAACTGCAGACAATTGCCTTCTTCCTCTACCTCCTGCTTCCCCAAATATGCATTTATTTTTACCTATTGATAGAGAGCTAAGATAAATGAACTACAAACAGTTTGGGACAAATATTTTAGAGTTTGGTGCATTGTTTTCTCAGTTGTGCTCTCGTTCATAGAGATCCCATATATATCAAAAAATACTTCACTGACTCTGAAAAGCCAGCAGACTACACAGGGAGAAAGCTTCCAGATTGTCCTTTAAGGTGTTGTGAAGGGTATTGGGGTACTGCAGGCTCCAGGGTCTCCTTAGTATGTGGGCTCTGGCAAACAGCCAGGTTAGGAGTCAAATATGTCCTTGGCCAACATTGCAGATAGGACCCAGAATATTGCTTTGTTGTGAAAAAGTGCAGAGCTACTGTTGTCCAAGAATCATCCTCAAGGGTTCTCTGAGATTCAAGTCTTTGTTAGAGACTTAGGTAGTTTGATTACTGAATATGTGCATCTTTTAATTTGCCTTTGTTTATTTAATACCTTGAGGTTATCTCACCTCTTCAGTTCTGTTTAATGATTTCACCTAAAGATTGACAATGTCTATAAAAATGCTTTGTTTTATTCAAAGTATCTATTCCTGTTTTTAGCAACTGTAATGACACTACCCATGTATGACCAAAATAAGACACAATAATTTGTGGTTTTCATTATTATTACCTTTAGCCATATAATCATTCCCATCCATTGTGGCTTAAAACTATAACTATTATCCATCACAGTTTTTGTGGGTCAGGAATTTGTATATGGTATGGTTCTTTGCTCCTGGCTCAGGCTCTTTTCATGCATTTACAGTCAGATAAGGACTGGAGTTGGGACAGGGGGCGGCTGGAGCACCTGGGGGCTAGTCCAGCATCTCTTTCTTTTCATGTGCTTTTAAGGGCCTGTCTGTGTGGTCTGTCCACATAGGCTAATTCAGGCTTCTTCACAGCATGGTAGCTTCAAGGCAGTTACACTGCTATCATGGTGGCTGAATACTTCAAGAGAGTACTGCCAGAGAACACGCCAATGGTTGCCAGAAGCGAGGGGAGTGAGCAGAATGGGTGAAGGGGAGTGGGAGGTACAGACTTCCAGTTATGGAATGAATAAGTCACGGGATGAAAGACGCAGCATAGGGAATATAGTCAATGGTGTTGTAATGATGTTGTGTGGTATGGTGGCAGATGGCAGCTACCTTGTGATGAATGTAGCATAATGTATAAGCTTAGAGAATCACTGTGCTGTGTACCTGAAACCCATGTAACATTTTAGCTCTAGCTGATATAATTCTTAAAAATCTTTAGGTTTTCTTATGTGTCAGTTTATAATCCATTCTGTTAGAGGAGCTAAGATGGTGGAGTAGTAGGCTTGCCTGATCCGTCAAACTCACCTAGATAAATATCCAGTCATCCTGAATACCCAATAAATCGATCTGAGGACTGACAGAACAAACTGCACAATTACAGGGAGAGAAGAGGTCACCTCGTGGAAGGTAAGAGGTGCAGAGATGTTATTTGCAGGGAAGTAGATTGCGAGTGTCACTGAGGGGAGGGAGCCCTGGTCATTAAGAGAGGAGAGAGAGTACACAGGGGATCATACAGGGAAAGCACTTTCCCAAAGCTGTTGACTGGGAAAGTGAGAGAGGTTGATTTTCCTGAGTTTTTACAACCAAAGGGTTCAAATACTGGAGTTTTAGAGGTCCATGATGTGGCAGGTGTGGAGCCTGGTGGGTGCTGCAGTGCCGCTATGGAGGAAGAGGGCAGGTGGCCAAGGGGCAGAAGATCCTGGGCTGCACAGACAGAACTGGTTCCCCTTCTTGGGGCACATCTGAAAAGTGGCATTGCCTTTCCAGAGACAAAGGAGCTGGCAGGCACCATTTCTCTCCCCGACCCCTCAGCATAAACTAACCTCAGTAAGCAACACAGTGCCAACAGTGGCGATGTAAACTGCTTACACCAAGCCCCGCCCCCCTTGTGCTCTGCAGGTGCTGCTTTTCCCAGGCAAGTGTACCTGAGAACTAGAGCAGTGGGCCCGTCCCCAGAGGACCAGTACCCCCCTCCCCCACCACATACACCACATCTACTGAGCATAGAGTCTGCAAAGCTTCGGTTCTAGTGGAAATAGTGTACATCTCTTTTTTGTTTTTTTTGAAGTTTATTTATTTACTTTGAGAGACAGAGAGCGGGGGAGGGGCAGAGAAAAGGGGGAAGAGAGAGAGAATCCCAAGCAAGTTCCACACTGTCAACATGAAACCTGATGTGGGGCTCGAACTCATAAACCGTGAGATCATGACCTGAGCTGAAGTCAAGAGTTGGATGCTTAACTGACTGAGCCACCCAGGTGCTCCAGCATCATCAGTTCTCTCTTAACAAGAGCAGAGCACACCTAGTTAAAACTCACCATACCCTGGACAGGGTCAAAACACTCCCCACTGCAGACAGGGGGAAACTCTTCAGAGGACTGACCTGAGGAGGAAAGAGCATCCAAAACACAGTAGCAGAGTGCACAGAGCATACACCAGAGACACTTCCCAAAGTGCCAGGCCCTGAACAGTGTATGACCTCTTGTTTATAAAGCCATTACTCTCAGGATCAGGAAACATAGCAGGCTTTTATAACACACAGAAGAAGACAGATATGTAGACAAACTGCCAAATTAGAGGAATTCATCTCAAAAGGAAGAACAAGGAAAGGTCATGGCCAGGGATCTCATTGAAACAGGTATAAGTAATGTGCTTGATCAAGAATTTAAAGCAACAATCATTAGTATAGTAGCTGGCCCTTGAGAAAAACATAGAAGACCCCAGGGAGTCCCTTACCATGGAGATAAAAGACCTAAAAACCAGTCAGGCTGAAATTTAAAAAAATGCTATAACTGAGATACAAAACTGACTGGAGGTAATGGGCACAAGGATGGAAGAAGTGAAGGAATGAATAAGTTATATAGAAGCTAAAATTATGGAAAATAATGAAGCTGAAAGAAGAGGGAAATAAAAATATTGGATCATGAATGTAGACTTAGAGAACCCAGCAGCTCCATAAAGCATAATAGCATTCATATCATAGGAGTCACCAGAAGGAGAGGGGAAAAGGGGCAGAAGGTTTAATTGAGCAAATTATAGCTGAAAACTTCCCTAGTCTAGGGAAGGAAAAAAAAAATCCAAATCTAGGAGGCACAGAGAACTTGATCAACTTGTTGATCAAAATCAACAAAAGCAGGCCAACACCAAAACATATCATAGGTAAATTTACAAAATATATAGATAAAGAAAAAATACTAATAGGAGAAAGAAAAAAGAAATCCCTAACTTACAAGGACAAAGTTAGCAGCAGATATTGCCACAGAGACTTGACAGGACAGAAGGGAGTGGCATGATATATTCAACACGTTCTTTGCGAGTTCACATAGCACAATCTCCAGAATAGGTCACATACTGTGTCATAAGTCAGGCCTCAGTGAGTACAAAAAGATTGAGATCATACCATGCTGATTTTCTGACCACAACACTATAAAACTTGAAGTCAACCACAAGAAAAAAATTTGGAAAGGCCATAAATACATGGAGTTTAAAGAATATCCTACTAAAAAATGAAAAGGCAAACCAGGAAATTAAAGAAGAAGTTAAAAAATACATGGAACAAATCGTAATGAAAACACGTGTCCAAAACCTTTGGGATGCAGCCAAAGCAGTCATAAGAGGGAAGTATATAGCAATACAAGCATACCTCTAGAAGCAAGAAAAATCACGAATTCAAAACCTAACCTTACACCTAAAGGAGCTAGAAAAAGAAGAGCAAATGAAACTTAAAGCCAGCAGCAGAAGAAAAATAATAAAGATTAGAGCAGGGGCACTTGGGTGACTTGATTGAGCATCCGACTTCAGCTTAGGTCATGACCTCATAGTTCGTGGGTTTGAGCCTCACATCAGGCTTTGCACTGACAGTGCAGAACCTGCTTTAGATTCTCTATTTCCCTCTCTCTCTGCTGCTCACCTGCATGTACACTCTCTCTCTCCTGAAAAATAAATAAACATTAAAAAAATTAAAAACAAAGAGAGCAGAAATAAATGATATAGAAACAAACAAAATCCCACAGTGGGACAGATCAATGAGCTGGTTCTTTGAAAGAATTAATACAATTGATAACCAAACTTACCAAAAAGGAAGGAGAAAGGACCCAAATAAATAAAATCATGAATGAGAGAGGAGAGATCCAACCAACACCACAGAAATATAAACAATTCTAAGAGAGTATTATAAAAAATGATATGCCAACAAATTGGGCAATCTGGAAGAAATGGGTAAATGCCTAGAAACATATAAACTCCTAAAAGTGAATCAGGAAGGAACAGAAAATTTGAACAGACCAATAACCAGCAAAGGAATTGAATCAGTTATCAAAAATCTCCCAACAAACAAAGGTCTTAGACCAGATGCCTTCCCGGGAGAAATCTACCAAACGTTTAGAGAAGAGTTAATACCTGTTTCTCTCAAACTGTTTCAAGGAATAGAAATGGAATGAAAAACTTCCAAATTCATTCTCTGAGGCCAGCATAACCTTGATTTCAAAACCAGACAAAGACTGCACTACAAAGGACAATTACAGGCCAATATTCCTGATGAATATGGGTGCAGATATTCTCAGGTAGGTACTAGCAAATCAAATTCAAGAGTACATTGAAAGAATTATTTACCACACGATCAAGTGAGATTTTTTCCTGGGCTGCAAGGGTGGTTCAATATTCACAGTTCAGTCAGCATCTAACTACATTAAGAAAAGAAATGATAACAATCATATGATATGATCCTCTCAATAGATGCAGAAAAAGCATTTGACAAAGGACAGCACCCATTCTTGATAAAACCCCTTAACAAAGTAGGGATAGAGGGAACCTAACCTCAGAAAGACCATATATGAAAGACCCCCAGCTAATATAATCCTCAGTGGGGAAAAACTGTGAGCTTTTCCTATATGGTCAGGAACAAGTGAGGGATATCTACTCTTACCATTGTTTTTTAACACAGAACTAGAAATCCTAACCTCAGAAAATCAGACAACAAAAAGAAATAAAAGACATCCAAATCAGCAAAGAAGTTGAACATCTTTATAAAAAATATTTTTAAGTTTATTAATTTTTTGAGTGAGAGAGAGAGACAAAGCATGAGTGGGAGAGGGGCAGAGAGGGAGACAGAATCTGAACCAGGCTTCAGGCTCTGAGCTGTCAGCCCAGAGACCAGCCCAGGGATTGAACTCATGAACTGTGAGATCATGACCTGAGGTGAAATTGGGTGCTCAACCAACTGAGCCACCTAGGTGCTCCTCAAAGTTGAACTTTCAATATTCTCAGAAGACATGATACTCTATGTAGAAACCCAAAAGACTCCCCCGAAAATTGCTCAAGGTGATACATGAAATCAGTAAAGTTTCAGGATACAAAATAATTGTACAGGAATCTGTCGCATTTCTATATACCAATTATGAAGCAGCAGAAAGAGAAATTAAGGGATTGATCCCATTTTCAATTCCATCAAAGCCATAAGATACTTAGGATTAAAAGTAACCAAAGATGTAAAAGATCTGTATGCTGAAAGCTATAGAACTTATGAAAGAAATTGAATATGACACAAAGAAATGAAACATCCCATGGCTCATGGATTGGAAGAACAAATATTGTTAAAATGTCTACATTACTGAAGGCAGTCTGCACATTTAATGCAATCCCTATCAAAATAATACCAGCATATTTTACAGAGCTAGAACAAACAATCCTAAAATGTGTATAGAACCACAGAAGACTCTAAATAGCCAAAGCAGTCTTGAAAAAGAAAAGCAAAGCAGGAGGCATCACAATTCCAGACTCCAAGTTATATTACAAAGCTGTCATGATCAAGACAATATGGCATTAGCACAATATGACATCAGCGGAACAGAATAGAAAACCCAGAAATGAACTCACAACTATATGGTCAACTTCAAGAAAGCAGAAAAGATAATCCAATGGAAAAAAGACAGTCTTTTCAAATCATGGTGTTGGGAAAACTGGACAGAAACATGCAAAAGAATGAAACTGGGCCACTTTCTTACACCATACATAAAAACAAATTCAAAATAGATGAAAGATCTAAATGTGAGACAGTAAACCATCAAAATCCTGGAGGAGAACACAGGCAGCAACCTCTTTGATGTCAGCCATAGCAGCGTCTTATTAGATATGCCTCCAGAGGCAAGGGAGACAAAAGCAAAACTGAAGTATGGAGACTTCATCAAGGTAAAAGCTTCTGCACAGTGAAGGAAACAATCAACAAAACTAAAAGGCAGCCTACAGAATGGGAGAAGATATTTCCAAATGACAGAATCTGATAAAGAGTTAGTATCCAAAATCTATAAAAAAACGTATCAAGCTCAACACCCCAAAACCAAATAATCTAAGAAATGGGCAGAAGACATGAATAGACATTTTTCTGAAGACATACAGATGGCCAGCTGACACATGAAAAGATGCTCAACATCACTCATCATCAGAGAAGTACAAATTGAAACCATGAGGAGATAGTACCTCACACCTGTCAGAATGGCCAAAGTTAACAACACAGGAAAAAACAACTGTCGGTGAGGATGAGAAGGGGGAATACTCTTACACTGTTGGTGGGAATGTAAACTGGTGCAGCCACTCTGGAAAACAGTATGGAGGTTCCTCAAAAAGTTAAAAATAGAGCTACCCTATGATCCAGCAATTGCACTACTAGGTATTTACCCAAAGGACACAAAAATACTGATTCAAAGGGATGCATTCATCCCGGTGTGTGTATGTATGTATGTATGTATGTATGTATGTATGTATGTATGTATTTAACATTTACTTATTTTGAGAGAGAGAGAGAGAGAGAGAGAGAGAGAGAGAGTGAGAGAACAAGCAGGGGAGGGGCAGAGAGTGGGAGACAAAGAATCCCAACCAGGCTCTGGGACAAAGAATCCCAAGCAGGCTCTTATGGTGCAGACCATGAGCTCACAGACCATGAGCTCATGACCTGAACTGAAGTCAAGAGTTGGATGCTTAACGGACTGAGCCACCCAGGAGCCCCTGCACCCCTGCACATCCGACAATAGCCAAATTATGGAAAGAGACCGAATGTCCATTGACTTGTAAATGGATAAAGAAGTAGTACATACAGTGGAATAACATCCAGCCATAAAAGAATGAAATCTTGCCATTTGCAATGACGTGGATGGAGCTAGAGTATATTACGCTAAGTGAAATAAGTCAGAGAAAGACAAATACTATGTGATTTCACTCGTGAAATTTAAGAAATGAAACTGATGAACATGGGAAAAAAGAGGGAAACCATAAAACAGCTTCTTCTTAACTATAGAGAACAAAATGGGGGTTTCTGGAGGGGAGGTGAGTGGGGGGGGTGGGCTAGATGGGTATTAAGGAGGGCACTTGTGATGAGCACTGGGTGTTGTATGTAAGTGAAGAATCACAAAATTCTACTCCTGAAACCAATATTACACTATATGTTAATTAACTTTAATTTAAATAAAATCTTAAAAAAAGTAATCCACTGTTAGCAAAAGCCACACCCATAAAATTTTGCATATAATCTCTCCTTTTTCAGGGGTTCCCTATCAGGCTGCAGTTGGATAAACACCCTTAAGATTCCCTGTGTCCAGTTGTTCATCAAAGAAAGTTGGCTACATATGCCTAGAAGATCCTTATTAAGGCCTTTTTTTCTGTCTTACAGGACTTATAAGGCACCACCTTAATATTCCCGAGGTGTTAATAAAGAGTACTTTTAATCACACACTTACCTTTATTTGTGGACCAGATCTTTCTGACTACACCTGCATTTTGCCTTTCCTTGAGCCTTGCCATTACTTTGAGACTCTTTTGCTCTCTGAAGTGATAGGGAATGAAAAACAGTTTTGTTTTGGAAACCCAGCAAATCCTGTCTCTTTATAGACCCTCCAAATTTTGCTGAAAAGCAAAAAAATTTTTAACTCACTATTCTCTGTACATCTCTGTACATCTCATCCTAAGTAGCAAAAGGAAGGCAGGTGTTTCTTTCACTATTCTGCTTGAAAATCTCCTTAGCCAGATCTTTGGATATCATTAGGTGCTTTTTTTATTTTCCACATCACTGTGGGCAACAATATTGCTAAATGTACTGCAGCCATGTAACAAGAGTCTCCTTTTCTGCCTCTTCCAAAAACAAAACACTTATTTCTCTGGAACTCTCACAGTCCAACTCTTTGAGGCCTATCAGTCTTCCACTGATAGTCTCGTTCAGGTTCCATCTACGGTCTGGTCCAAAGACCAATACCGTATGTTTGGGTTTATTTAAAATTTTAAAAATGTTTGTTTATATATTGTTGAGACAGAGAGACAGAATGAGTGGGGGAGGGGCAGAGAGAGAAGGAGACAGAGAATCCCAGGCAGGCCCTGTGCTGCGGACCTCAAACTCACAGAATCGTGAGTTCGGGACCTGAGCCAAAACCAAGAGTCAGACTCTCAACCCACTGAGCTACCCAGGCATCTCTGGGTTTATCCAATTTTTTATTATCCCACTTCACACCTGATATTAAAGTGTGTTCCAGTTATGTGTTGCGTTTTGACAAAACTGTAGCTTTATAACTATATAACTTAGCAATTTAAAATAGCAAAAAACAGTGTTCTTACCTGTCTTGCCTGGTATGTGTGTGTCAGCATTTGGGCAGAGCTCCACTAGGTGGTTCTGGCACAGAGTGTTTCATGCCTTTGCAGTCAGATGGGGTCTGGAGCAGGAACAGCAGGGGACTGAAGCAGCTAGGAGCTGTCCATGCACGTCTGTGCTCACTCAGTCTGGAGGCCTCTCTGATTTCCCCACTATGGGGAACTTGGGTCTCTCTTTGACGGCACTGTGTCTGTCCTCTGTATGGTGAGACTGCAAAAATGGCAACTAAAGACTTCAAGAACACAGGTTCTTAGGAGTAAGGGGGGAGTCAAATCACATGTTATCACCTGGCCTTGAAGCACAGAGGTTCACTTTTAGCATAGTCATAAGCTTATCCAGAGTTAAGGAGAAAGAGTTTAGACTTCACCTCTCAAATGGATGTAAGAAGAGCATTTGCGGTGGGCGATATTGTTGTGGGCATTTTTGGAAAATAAAATCTACCACACTCCTTTGTACCCAGCCTTTAGAGGTGAATTCTAAAGTTATAGAATGTGGAAATAGATGTTGTTAGAGATGAAGATAAAACCTTTTGTGTTAAAAAAAAAAAGAACAAAAACACTTGAGCTGAACATCCTCGGGTTCATCTTCTAGTTTTACTAATTAAACATTCAGTGAATTTCCAGTGATAGCATGTAATGGGATTCTAAATTTGGTGTTTGTCTCTTGGCTAGGCCAAACTTATGATTGTGGGTGGTACATGTTTTAGGTTATATCAAGTTCTCAGACATGGAGAATTTATGAATGGTAATAGTTTTAACTGGCCAGCTATTGAAACCTTGTGTTTTTGTAGGAAAAGAGGAAAAATGTTCTGTAAAAGTGAAGAGAAATCCCATCTCTTCCTAAAATCTAACTCTGCATAAGTACTGACAGATTTTCCCAGTGATTCTTAAAACGGATCTTTTCAAATATCAAGAACCATATGGTTGAGTTTCACAACTGTGAAGAGCGAAGGCTTCATTAAAGGTGATGAGTGTGCAGCTACTGGCGTCTCCTTTCTTGTTGGCCACAGCAGTTCAGTTTGTCCTGTGCCACTAGACAAGTGAGCCATGTGCGCTTTGGAAAATCTTTTGACAGTTTCAGATATTTTGTCTGCCTGTGCTGGACCCCGTTCACTGCATCTTTTCACTTCGGTTTCTCCTCTGCTTTCAGCAACAACACTATCCAGCTGGTTTTTGTGGGAGAGCCAGGCACGCGGCAGCCTGTGAAAGCCAGAGACCAGAAAACCACTGCCTACGTGAAACACGACTGTATCTTCACAGGGCTATTGAGGACCAGGCTCCATTCAGCCCTCTTAAAAGGGTCAAAGGTGATATAAAATGAATGGATCGTCACAGTTGATTGCAATTACTGTATGTAGGGGAGTACATCACTTTTTAGCCATCAGCCTGGCCCACTGATGATGAAAATTCAGTCTTCACAAGATTGAAGGCAGTGTTACTTAGTGATTTATTAACCATACTTTGAATGATCTTTTAAAATACTTGCAAAGTGTAGCTATAATATAATGAGTTCCAACATAGGGTTGCTTAGTCCATGTCATAGTCATAATTTTGCCTCAACAGTTTGCCCTCAGGGAAATTTTTCTGCAATACAGTCCGATTTCCAGCACGCAGCCTAGTGAAATTGGCAGTAGGCTTGTTCATTTAATTATAACCTGATTTTAAGACTATTGAACTGTCTTTGGAACAAAGGAAGTTTCATCATAGGTACATGGCAAACCTATAAAAGTGGCAAATGATAAAATAATTGGAAAACTGGATCATAAAATAACAAAAGTAACATGAGGTGAGTAGATAATTGGAATGCCAGATTTTGATAAAAATATTTTCAGATTATCCCAGTTGACTTCGCATTTTAATTGTGCTGTGAAAGGTAGTAACAGTTTATTTAGCGTGTTTATTCATGACAGTTGTACTTGTTCACTTTATGAAGGATTTAAAATGTCCTATTTATTTATTTGTTTTTTATGCCTTTGTTCTGCCTCTTTCTGGAATGGATCCCCCTTTGCCTCTTATCCTAGAATAATTTCTACTCCCTCTATTAAGACTTAGTTCCACTATCAGGGTGCCTGGGTGGCTCAGTCAGTTAAGCATCTGACTTTGGCTCAGATATGATCCCATGGTTTGTGGGTTCGAGCCCCGTGTTGGGCTCTGTGCTGACAGCTCGGAGCTTGGAACCTGCTTCGGATTCTGTGTCTCTCTCTGTCCCTCTCCGCTCACACTCTCTTTCTCTGTCAAAAATAAATGAATAAACATTATAAAAAACAAACAAACAAATCTTAGTTCCAGTACCATCTTTCCTTCCCCATTGAATGAGGTACTTGTATTTCTTTATCACTTAGGCATAGCTCTTGTGTTGCTTTTATTACTGTGCATTATAGCATTTAACTGTGTGCTACCTGGAGGCATGAGTTGCGTTTCATTTACTTTTGTATGTTACAGGTGCCTGGAATATTTTAGGTATTCAAAATTGTTTGCGGAAGGAACAAGTGATTGAATGGATTTATGGTTCTATTTGATTTTTCATTTGAGTCTGCAGTCTTTAATCATCAAATCCTCTTCCTCATTGATCCACCCTTCTTGTTTGGAGCATAAGGGCACCTCTCATTTCACATTTTCACGTATTTTTTTACTTCTCTTTTAGTTTACCAAGGAGGGAGAGAATGGTAGTCAGGGCTTGGAAGTGGCGATGTATATTTGCAGGAGGTCATACCAGCACTGAGCTGTTCTGTCTTATCTTCAGCCTTGGGAGGTTGATAAGTTTTCATTATTCATTCCTTAATTAGATGTTTGCTTAACCCCACAAAGGTTGTGTGAATATGCAAAAATGCATAAAATATAGCTCCTGATTTCAGTTCAGATACTGTCTACAAGAAAAGGGAAACAAGTATGTAATGCAAGTTGGGATTGCTGTGGGTTTTCATAAAGGGAGAGAAAGAAAGCAAAGGCTGTTCTGAGATAGAGAGATTACCTTGGCTGGCTTTATCGGATAGAACTTTCCGAAGAAAAGTTTGAGTAGAAGTTGTCAACCCTTTTTACTTACTTTCTGTGAATTCCAGGACAAATAGACTGTGTAGAAAATTTGTCCTTTAGAGGAAAATTGGGGGTAGTATAATATTTACATATGCACTTTTTTTTTTTTTTTTTACATACGCAATTCTGATGAAGTTTTGTTTTGGGTAGATAAGTAAAGGAATATCCCAAGTTTACCTTCTGTGGAGTGGTTGGATTTTTAAGTAGAACTCCTTCAGCTGGTTAGCCTAAATTAATATGTTAATTGAAACTGGAGAAGATGCTGTATCAGTGGAAATCTTAGGACTGTAGCACCACATGATAGTTCAATCAGTTTTTAGCTGCTTGGTTTGCTCTCCTGGAATGTGACCGGGACTTCCTTGCTTTTGCTTTTCTTACAGTTTAATTTAGGTTCCTTAATTTAGGCACAGTTATTGTTAAAAAAAAAATAAGAATTTAAATTGACCCCAAGAGTTGGGAAATGAAACGTTTTACTACCATTAGGGGCTTTATTTTCTACTCAGTGCAGTACAACAAAAGGTATACGGGTGTGTTTATTTGAACAATAGAAATGTCATCTACATCTGATAAATGTATCTAAACATTTTAATGTGATGAGTTTCTCAGGTCGCAGCAGTGCTGGTGAATCAACTGCATTTCTCCTTAAAGATTATTTCTTAACTCAGCTCTAGTAGGTGAAGTCTTACAGAATTACGTGCCACAAAATGATGTACCATTTACAGCAGAGTGGATCATGTGCTCATGTGACCCACACTAGAGGAATCCCATGGTCAGTCTTACAGATCATCAAAAAGAATAATGTCAGCAAAATTCAGATACTGTTTCAAAGGTTTGTGTATTTGTTTTCCTCACAAGAGATAAGTCATTCACAAAATATAAGCAAATATATTCTAGAATTTACAGGGAGGTGTATAAAATGAATACATTAGGCATTTCCAAAATAACTAATTTTCAGCTAAATTTAATTTTTATTTAATTTTTACTTTTTAACATTTTTTAATGCTTACTTATTTTTGAAAGAGGGAGAGAGAGAAAACGAGTGAGGAAGAGGCGGGGGAGGGGGGGATCCAAAGCAGGCTCCAGGCTCTGAGCTGTCAGCACAGAGCCCGACGCAGGGCTTGAACTTGTGAGCCACGAGATCATGACCTGAGTCAAACTTAGATACCCAACTGACTGAGCCATCCAGGCGCCCCACATTTTTAAAGGGAAGTGTTTCAATAATTGCCTTCATTTTTGTTGTTCAAAAGAATTTGCTTCAGGAACTAACATGTCTAAGGTGTATTGCTACTTTTAACGAAATATCCAGGTTGAAATGAAACAGTCTAGGTACATGACAAATTTCAGTTGAAATTTTAATCTTTCAGTGGCTGTTTATGTAATTAGACTAAAATTTAAATTCTTCACCATGGCCTAAATTAGTGCTTCTCCACTGGGACTGCATATCAGAATCACATGGAGAGTCTTAAAGAATACTGATCTCTGCTCCTACTCCAGTTGATTCTGGTTTAATTGGTCTTGGATATTGCAGGATATCTGGATTTTTAAAAGCATCTCAGATAATTCCAGTGTGCAGCACAGTTTAGGAACCACTGATCTGAAACACTACATCGTCCAGCCATTGTCTAATTATTGGGCTTTTTTTTTTTTTTTTTGGTCAGTTGAATACCAAGGCTTCTTTTTATTCAAGTATCTTTTCATTAGCAATTCCTTCTGCCTGGAATACTCTTCCTTCAGATCTTTCTAGGCTGTCTCCTTCTCATCATTCAGGCTTCAGCTCAAAGGATTCTGCTTCGGGCAAGGCTTTTCTTAGTCCCCCTTGCCTAAACTTTCCCCCCCCCCAGTATTATCACATTATTCTGTTTCACTTTTATTATTGCCTTTTTTTTCTTATGAGATGATACCATATTTGTTTGTTAGGTCCCCCCACCCCCCCGCCACTAGAATGTAAAGTCTATAAGGGCATGTGTGGCATACCTGCTTCACCATCATATTCCTAGCACTTAAAGCCAAGCCTGTCATATAGTTCAATAATTATTATTGCTCCATAAATATTTTTTTAATGGCTGAAAACGCCGATAGAAAAATTCTTATGGGAATATACAAAATTATATCTTTTTTTCTCTTAAAAACCTCAAAACATGGGGTCACATTTTAAAAATTAGAATAAAGCCATAGGATGAAATGAGTTGAAAATGTCATCAGGCAGGAAAAAGGAAACCTAGCAATGTAGCAGCCCCCAGTACTGAGGACTGAAGGGCAGTGGTATTAGGACAGGAATATTACACCACTTGAGGCCTTCACTCCATGGCCATACCTTGGGTCTTACCGTCATCCCAAAGTGCCATATATTTGAAATCTTCCTGTATGTTCTGGTTAATTTCTTTTAAGAATTCAGATATCATTTCTTCCTCTAGATGCCTTCCCTGAGCTCAGTCTCCAGGAAGAGTTAGGTTTACTGTGCTTGGCTTGTTTATATCACGGTCATTGCCATTCACTAGTCTTCTCTCTACCGTCACCAGCTTCTAGCCTTTCTGAGAATAGGGATTGTGTCTATAGTGCCAAACCCATAACAGGTACTCAGCAACTGTTTTGCTGAATGAAAGCATAAATAAATATGAAATATTGCATAAGAACCATTAGAACTGCTAATGAAAATTATAAAATGGATTTGTCAGCAACATAAGTAAGTTGAAGTAGTCTTTCATAGAATAAAGCAATAAATAAGGGTACTCTAGGCCAACTGGGTGGTGTGATGTTATGCACACTTAGGAAATTAAGAAAACATTGTTGGTGCCAATAAGTCTGAGCACTGGCTTCCAACTGATATGTGGCTTGTCATCTGAACAAGGTTTTCATCACTCACTCGGGACTTTTTATACATTATTTACCCTTTTTGATAAACTTTTTTTCAATAGCTGCTATTCAGATGGATGCATTTTCCAGTAACACCTGATATCCATTTTAAAATGTAGCTTTTAATTGGTATTGATTGCCAGTAAGCCCAGTGATAACTTTCATTACTGTACTTTGTTGTTCTGCCCAAAAGAAAATGGCAGCAATCTTTTGGGCATATAAATATTTAAAATTCTCTGTGTAGAGGCCCTGTTATTTCCATGGATACTACTGTCATAATTTTAGCACTGAAATACTCCTTAGGATTGCTGTTTCAGGTAGTATCCTGCTTCAAATCTCTACATAACTACTATGCATAATTTACCTAAAGGCTAGATTAGTAGGTCTTTCAAAAGGTAAGTCATGTAGTTGAATGTATTTTCATTAATATTGTGGAATTATTTATTGCCTCATTTTCTGTCACAAAGGAGATAAAACAGAGAAAGAGGAGTGAATACTCAGGACATAAGTGCTTATCAGCTCCCCTCAGATCTTCCTGAAGTGCGCAGCGTATCACTGCTTTACTGGCTCGCAGCCTAGGAACTGGTATGCACTTTTCCCTTATAGTTTTAGCATTATCAAGTGCAAATTGCCAAGCAATTTGTCATCTTTCTAGGAAGGAAACACAACAAGCAAGGAGAGCAAGGAGTTAATACCAGAGTCACAGCATGCAATGAAATTTTCCTATTAAGTTGTTTTTTTTTTTTTTTTTTAAAGAGAGAGAATCTTAAGCAGGCTCTGTGCCCAGCACAGAGCCTGACACGGGGTTTGGTCTTAACGACTGTGAAATCATGACCTGAGCGGACATCAAGAGTAAGACGCTTAACCGACTGAGCCACCCAGGTGCCCCCCAATTTTCCTTTTAATCTGCGTTCCCGAATAGATCCAGTTCTTCACCAGTTTAAATGTTACTTCCTAGAGATAAAGATTTAGAGGTCATCCCAAGAAAAGACACAGAAGTGTGGAAGTACACACATAACATTTCCAGTGGGTGAGCATATGGTTTGGTGTATTAGGAGCGTGTAATACAGGATTTGTGTTGTGGGCAAAGGAGAAATGAAACCGAAAGGGTAATAAGGTCGGTTCGAGATGGCAGAGAGGACCGTATTCTGTGCAGAAAAGTTCAAACCCTCTGTTGTTGGCAAGAGTGCATGTTGACTTTTTCTTTTTTGTGGCAGTGCAGAAAGTTGTTGGAGGAGAAAGGAGAGTGTGACAGGACTAGATTTCAGTATTTAAGGTTATATAAAAGGTAAATCTGAATTTTGGTGGGAACAGAGGGAAGGGAAAAGACGGGAGATTTCAAAGATTTCAAAGTTCTTCATAGAGGAAGGGAAAAAAAAGGGAGGGAAGCAAACCATAAGAGACTTAACTACAGAGAACAAGCAGGGTTAATGGAAGGAGGTGGGCGGGGGTGGTGGTGAGCTAAATGGGTGATGGGTATTCAAGAGGGCACTTGTGATGAGCACTGGGTGTTGCATGTAAGTAATGAATTACTGAGTTCTAGTCCTGAAACTAATATTATACTATATGTTAACTGACTAGAACTTAAATGAAAATCTGAAAAACAAAAAAGCAAAAAACAAAGATATAGTCTTGAGTTTTAGTAACTAAACGGAATTGGGGGAGACCAGAAGTGGAATTTTGAAATTTTAAGTTTGGATGACTGTTATTACCGTGTATGTACTGTGTATGTGTGTGTTTGCCATTATCGTCAAAAACACATATGCCCCAAACAGGAAGACTTCAGTATTTCCTCTAGGAATTCATGTTTTTTCCACAGAAAAGTAATTTCCACTAGGATATGGCCCCTCTGGTATTATTGAAGAGTACAGTAGTAAGGGTCAAGGGTTAAATGTGAAAAGACCAAATTCAGTTTCTGTCTGCACTTCTTTCAAACTTTAACATGTTGGACTCTTCCTTTACCTGCTTTGCACTTAGCTTCCTTTTATGTAAAGTAGGGATACTTTCTAACTGGCTCATCTTAATGAACAAATGAGATAACATATGAAAACACGTTTTAAAAATCTGAAGTGCTGGGCACCAGGGTGGCATAGTTGGTTGAATGACCAACTCTTGATTTCAGCTCAGGTCAAGATCTCAAAGTCATGGGATCAAGCCCCATGTTGGGCTCCGTTGTAGGCATGGAGCCTGCTTAAGATTCTCTCTCTCCTTCTCTCTCTCTCTCTCTCTCTCTCTCTCTCTCTCTCTCTCTCTCTGTCTCTCCTTCCCTTCCTCCCTCCCTCTGAACCCTCCACTCTTGCACGTGCATGTGTGTATCTGTGCACACGTGCTCTCTCTCTAAAAGACAAAAAAATAATAAAAAGAAAAGTAAAAAACAAAAACAAAAACCTGAAGTGCTATATAAATATGAGTTGTTAGTTTTGTACGTACCATTAAGAGTTGGACAGTAAGAGGTTTTACTTCATCAGCAGGGATCCCTTCATCCCGAGGACATGCTTTGATGTTCTTTACTCTCCTTCATGTTCTCCACTGAGTTACTTAAGCATCAGGTGTTAGTAGCAGTTTGTATATGCTTTTCTAAGCACAGATATTTATACAAAGCCATTTTTTTGATTGCATGGTTCAGTACGATTATTTTCAAAATAAAAATATAAGCAAGTGGATTATTAAATTGATGTCTTATTAGTTAGCATTATTTCATCTCTTTATTGGATGATGAAAAGAAAACTATAAGGATATTCTTTATTCTTACCTTTCCTACTTTTACCATCCACCTATCCTCAGCTCAGTTCCAGCCCTGTTCTAGGTCAGCATAGGCCAAATACCCAGAAGGAAGCAAATTACAGGAAGGGGGAAAATCACCTCAAAGTGTTCTCCTGTACAGTATTTACCTGTTCCATGGTAGGTTAATGAAATGAAAGCTGACAAAAACTAGAAAGACTGCCTTAGTCCAGGTCAGTGTGTGATTTAATTCTCTCTCAGAAATAGGGGCTACTGGGTGGCTCAGTTGGTTAAGCATCTGACTCTTAAGCATCTGAGTTTCAGCTCAGGTCATGATCTCACAGTTTCATGAGTTTGACCCTACGTCAGGCTTTGTGCTGATGGTGCAGAGCCTGCTTGGGATTCTCTCTCTTCTCACTCTCTCTCTGCCCCTCCTCCCACTCACACTGTCTCTAAATAAATAAATACACAAAAAACTTAAAAAAAAAAAAGAATGTATATGACAATATTCAGATCCTTTCAAATTCAGAAGTAAAATTAGTATTTTTTTCATTTTTAGTCTTTTTTTTCCCTTAGTTATTTTTGATACCACTTTTCAAGGAAATTTCAGGTCCTGTCAAGCAGGATAGCCAACAGAAGGAACCACATTTTATATGACTCACACTAGAGTAGTAGATATCTCATTCATTTCTTGTTTAAAATTAGTTTGCTTTCGGGGCACCTGGGTGGCTCAGTCGGTTAAGTGTCTGACTTCGGCTCAGGTCATGATCTCTCTGTCTGTGGGTTTGAGCCCCGCATCGGGCTCTGTGCTGACAGCTCAGAGCCTGGAGCCTGCTTCGGATTCTGCGTCTCCCTCTCTCTCTGCCCCTCTTCTCCTTGCGCTGTGTCTCTGTCTCTCAATTATAAATAAACATTAAACAATTAAAAAAAAATAAAAATAAAAAAATAAAATTAGTTTGCTTTATTGTTTCCTTTTTATTTTCTCTCATTTTTTTGAAATATATTTTGACTAGAAAAAAATGTGGCCTTAACATGAATAATTATATTCCTTAGTTTCATAGTTTATATCTTCCATAAGAAAGCAGATTCATCATAGAGCAATAAAATAAACCAGTATTGTTTTTCTTTTCTTTTATGGATGATCAGACTTAATGTGACTGGCTATTTTCATTGCCTGTTAAATTTAATCATTCAGTGGTATTTTTATAGGCTATTGCCATATGATTAATGAATAATAAAAAAGGTCAGCTTAATTGTGGTTGACAGGTTGTTCCCTCTCCCATTGAGTGAGTTTTTTCTGAATCCTTCCTGGCTGGGGTTTTTCACTCTCTATCGTAAGGAATGTACGGCATTAGCTTGTTTTATGGAACCCTGACCCCAATCTGTCCTACTCTCTCCTTTCAGCTGACTGAAATCCCTCTGGTGTGGGTGATTTCAGGACCACCTTTATAACTGCTCCTTCCCTGCAGAGGACACTTACGGCTTTCTTGAGATTCCATTTCCACTGCCCAACAAAATATACTGTAATTTTTTCCAGAAATAAGTGTTCTTCTGTTACATTAATATCATGTTGATAATTATAGGTATCTGCATGAATGAAAAGGTCTCTGAACGGGTTGTCCTTGAAAAAAACTATGAATATCGAGAGATATCTACATCTTTATGATGAAAGAAAAACCGTTGTTTCAGATGTGGGACAATATCTGTCATTTGGATATTAGAGCAACTCAGAGATTAATGGAATTAAAAATTCTCATCATCATGAAGATTCTTATTGACATTCTTAAGTTTCCGTTTTGGAGTGATAGTAGAAAACTTTGAATTACTGTGAATTAGTTCTCTAGTTTTAGAAAATAAATATTAAAGATATGGTTTTAAGAACTGTACACATTTTAAAAGTAGAAAATTACTGAAATTATATTACAAATATTATGTTAAAAATCACATTTGAGATTTTCCTCAGTATTATAAAAAATATACATGTGGTTTTAAGAGAAAAACAGAAATACTGATACATAGTTATGAGCTAAGCTATTATGATTAAGCATGAAGAAACATTAATATGGTTTTAATATAGGTCCAATTAGCAACAATGATAGTATAAAAATTAGTTTATATCCCTGATGCTTTTCAGCTCTTCGTTATTACCTTATTTTATGAAATATAATTGAGCTTTATTATTTACTCTGGTTATATGCGTTCTATACACTATGAATTTCAAAACAATTTCTATTTATAAGTGATAAAATGTTTTAGTTTAGTTGGGCACTAGTTGGTGTGATACCAAATGAAAGTTAAAAAGGACATGCATTCTTTGCTGTGGTTTCCTTGTTTAGTTTGCTTCTTTGCAATTTATATACAACATTGTTCTAGTTGAAAAGAACAAATGATCTGTTTATTAATTGTGCAGTCAATACTTCTCAAAACTAATGATAGATAAGTACTTAAACTAGCAGCAGTAAAGGTTAGTAGACTTGGTTGTAGGGTTAGTAGGTTAGTAGGTTGTGTGACTTTCCTGTGGGCTCCTGGGGACCTAAAGCATTTATTACTTGGGAACAAAGAACCTTAGAGTTAAACGTACGTGACTCTGTGTGATGGGACTCACAGCAAGGCCTATAAAGGAGAAAACAGCCCATCCTTAGCTACGCACTGGGCACAATGTAGAGTCAATTTCCTTTCTCCAGACTCATTTACATTGAAAGGCACATATTCCCACAGGTCTTTTTGAAAAATGACAACAAGCTTGGATTACTAATATTTTCCTTGTAGACATTTGTCCCTGAGAAGTGTCTCATTCTTTATAGTGTTGGATATATTTGTAGTATTCATATTTGATTAAGCTTATCAACACATACTTTTAAGTCATTTGTTACTTAATCAATTTTTTGCTTTTTACCTCTGTCTTCGAAGAAGCATGAAATTAAAGCATTAATATGATTGGATTATAAGTCCAGTTTCTGATGGAGTACTTTATTATTGATCTGATGGAGTACATTATTATGACCAAACTAAAAATATTAATGTAGGTATTTATCATAATACTAAACAGAGGATTAGTACATTTGCTTTGTAATTGCATTTTTTTAAAAGTTGCTTTTCTTCACTGAAAATCCTATTAGACTGCATAGGAATTCAAACTAAGTTATTTGAAAATTGAAATGATATACCACTAAATCAAGTATTTTTAATTCCTAATCTTTCATTTGTTTATTACAATATTCATTTCTTTAGCTAATAAGTTACTTGTTATGCCTGTGCCAGGTACAACTTTGCTGAGCACTTGAAAATAAGTTTTAAGTTTTATTTGGTCCTAGTGTTTTCTGAAATTATATTTACTGGAAGTAAAGAGTAAATATCCAAAAAGCCAATAAGCACAAGAAAAGATACTCAATTAGTAGTCATTAGGGAAATACAAATTAAAATCACAATGAGATTCTGCTTTACATTTACAAGTATTACTGTAATAAAAAAAACAGATAATTGGAACCCTCACCATTGCTGTTGGGGATATAAAATGGTGTAACCACTTTGGAAAACAATTTGACAGTTCTTTAAAATGTTAGATATAAAATTACCACATTACTTAGAAATTTCACTTCTAGGTATTTATCCAAGGATAATGAAAACATATGTTTATGCGTAAGCTTATGCATGAAAGTTCATAGCATTATTCGTAATAACTCAAAAGTGGGAACAGTGCAAATGTTCACCAGCTGATTAATGGATAAGTAAAATGTGTATCTGTGCAATGAAATATTGTTCTGCGAGGCAGAGAAATGAAATACTGATATCCAGTCACACAAGTACTAATTTTAAACTCATTTTATTAATGAGGATACTAAAGTTGCATAACTTACAATGTAACTTGAGAAAGACGAAAATTCAAGTCAGCTTGACTTCAAAACACCCACTTTTATGCCGTAACGAGTTGTTTGTTTGTGGTGTTAAATCATCACCCTCATCTTTCTTTTCTTAATGGCCAGATTTTTGAAAGAGAGTTTCTATTTCATGTCTCACCTCCCTTGCTTACCTTCTGCCTCCAATGGAGATAGCTCAGCCACTAGTACTCTCTTTTTTTTTCATGCCTGCTTTGCTGAAATATAATTCATACACCATAAAATTCACCCTTTGAGGATGTACCATTCAGAGATCTTTAGTATCAGAGTACTTTCTGAATGTTGTGTGTAATAGGCTCTTTCAATCCCTTCGTATTTGATCTTCCCATGGCAGGTGACATTGTCAGCCACTCCCTCTCTACTACTTCATCCTCATCACCCTTTTTCTCATTTTCTCATTGTTCTATTTACATTCATCATTGTTTTACAAGCTTCACTGACTTCTCTTCCTTGATCTACCTTTTATTTATTTAAAAAAATTTTTTTGGTAATGTTTTTATTTATTTTTGAGAGACAGAGCATGACTTGGGAAGGGGCAGAGATAGAGGAAGACACAGAATCGGAAGCAGGCTCCAGGCTCTGAGCTGTCGGCACAGAGCCTGACGCGGGGCTCAAACTCATGAACCTTGAGATCGTGACCTGAGCTAAAGTTGGACACTTAACTGACTAAGCCGCCCAGGCACCCCTTGACCTGCCTTTTAAATGTTGGTTTGGGGTTACTTACTATTACTGACTTCAGGAGCCACTTATGTTGGTATATGTCTCACAGATTTATGTTTTATTTATTTATATAATGCCTATTTACTGTGCATTTATTCTGTGTGAGATTCATTTTAGGCACATGAAATCTATGTTATTGAACTTAAATTCTGTTGGGAAGAAACAGGCAGTGACAAATAATAAGGAAGTTTGCAGTGTTAAATAGTATGGTGGTAGTAGGCTTCACTGAGAGGGTGCCATTTGAAAAGAGATGTGAAGGAGGTGTTCGCCATGAAGCTGTTTGCAAGAACATACCAGGGTGGGAACAGCAAATAGGAGGACACCAAGGGCAAACTTGTCAGGTACATTTAAGGAATAATAGGGGAACAAGTGGCTGGAGCTGAGAAAATGAGGGGGGCTGTAGTCAGTGTTGTCAGAGACCGAATGAGAGGCTGATCAAGTAGGGATTTATGGATCATTATAAGAACTTGGACTTCTATTCTGTTTTCAATAGAAGACGAGTATTATCTGATTTAAAAAAAATTTTTTTTAATATTTATTTATTTTTGACAGCGAGAGAGAGAGAGACAGAGCATGAGTGGGGGAGGGGCAGAGAGAGAGGGAGACACAGAATCCGAAGCAGGCTCCAGGCTCCGAGCTGTCAGCACAGAGCCCAACACAGGGCTCGAACCCACAAACCACGAGATCATGACCTGAGCCGAAGTCGGATGCTCAACTGACTGGGCCACCCAGGCGCCTCTGATATCTTTAAGTGACTGTTTTGGCTTCTGTGTTGAGAATAGGTGAATGGTGAAAAAAAGTTTCAAGCAGGAAAACATGAATAGAAGGTTACTGAATTGCTGCAATCTTCATCTTTCCTATATTATAGATTAATATATTTAAGTGCTTACTGACTGTATTCACTTGGCTATAACACAGTTCATCATGTTCAAAGACTAAATGCATCTTCTTTTCTTAGCTCCCTGTTCCTTCTGTAACCTCTGCCTTGACAAAGACCCAACTCCCTGAGGGAGGAGCCACCTTTGACTTTTTCAGGACTTGGCTTTTTAATAGCAGAATAAGGTTCATTGCAAAATGGAAGGAACAGAGATTTTTCCATATACCCTCTGCCTCTGTGCATGTATAACTTTGCCCATTATCAAGTCCCCACCAGATTGGTCCTTTGTGAAACTGATGAATCTACATTGACATATCATAATTACCAAAGTCTGTAGTTTATAGTTCGGTCTTGGTGTTGGACTTGAACAACACATGTATAATGACATGTATCCACTAGTATAAAGTCATACAGAGGTTTTTTTTCCCTAAAAATCCTTTGCGCTTCACCTATTCATCCTTCCTCCACCCCACCTCCCCCCCCCCCCATGCAGATTTTTCTATCTCCATAGTTTGGCCTTCTCCAGAATGTCATATGGGTGGAAATATGTAGTAATACGCTTTTAAGGTTCCTTTTTGTCTTTACATGGCTTGATAGGTCACTTCTCTTTATCACTGAATAGTGTTCCTTTGTCTGGATATACCACAGTTTATTTACTTGTCTACTGAAGGACATCCTGATTTTTTCCAAGTTTTGGTAATTCTAAATCTCCAAAAACATCCTGTGAAGATTTTTGTGTGGACATTTTTAACTCTTGTGGGTGAATACCAATAAGTGGGATTGCTGGGTGTTGTGATAAGAGTATGTTTAGTTTTATAAGAAGCCACCAAACTGTCTGCCAAAGTGGCTTTGCCATTTTGCATTCTCACCAGCAATGAATGAAAGTTCCTTTTGTTCTGCATCCTCATTAGCATTTGGTGTTGTCAGTGTTCCAGATCTTGCAGCATTCTAATAGATGTATAGTGGTATCTGATTGTTGTTTTAATTTGCATCTTCTTGATGACATACAGCGTGGAACATCTTTTTTATGTGTTTTTTTGCAAACTGTGTGTCTTCTTCAGTGAGGTATCTGTTATGGTCTTTGGGCTATTTTAAAAAATGTGTTTATTTTCCTATTGCTGAATTTTGGAGTTTTTGTAAACTTTGGTTAGCAATCCTTTATTAGATGTGTGTTGAAAATATTTTCTCCTAGCCTATGGCTTATCTTCCATTGTCTTGACATTGTCTTCTGTAGAGTTATTAATTTTATTCAATTTTATTTATTAGAAAAAAATTTTTTAGTTTATTTATTTATTTTGAAAGAGACAGAGACAGCGTAATCAGGGGAGGGGCAGAAAGAGAGGGAGAGGGAGAATCCCATGCAGGCTCTGCACCCTCAACACAGAGCCTGATGCGGGGCCCAAACTCATGAAACTATGAGATCATGACCTGGGCCGAAACCAAGAGTCAGATGTTTAACCGACTGAGCCACTCAGGCACTCCAGAGAGTTGTTAATTTTAATGAAATCCAGTTTATGGGTTATTTTTTTCATGGACTGTTCTTCTGGTGTTATGTCTAAAAGTCACTGACATACCCAAAGTAATCTAGATTTTCTCCTATGTTATGTTCTATGAATTTTATAATTTTGCGTTAACATTTAGGTCTGAGGTAATTTTTGTGGTGGGTATAAGGCTTTTGTCTTGATTCTTTTTTTTTTTTTTTTTTTGGCACATGGATGTCCAATTGTTCTAGCGCTATTTGTTGAAATAAGTCATACAGAGAAAGACAGATACCATATGTTTTCACTCTTATGTGGATCCTGAGAAACGTAACAGAAGACCATGGGGGAGGGGAAGGAAAAAAAAAGGTTAGAGAGGGAGGGAGCCAAAACATAAGAGACTCTTAAAAACTGAGAACAAACTGAGGGTTGATGGAGGGTGAGAGGGAGGGGAAAGTGGGTGATGGGCATTGAGGAGGGCACCTGTTGGGATAAGCACTGGGTGTTGTATGGAAATCAATTTGACAATAAATTTCATATTAAAAAAAAAGAAAAGAAAAAAGTGTCTTTGCCACATTTATTGACTTTGTCCCTCTGTCAAAGATCAGTTGACTATATTTGTGTGAGTCTGTTTCTGGGTTTTCTGTTTTTTTCCATCGATCTGTTTGTCTGTTCTTTCTCTAACAGTACGTTGTCTTGATTACAGTTGCTTTATAGTAAGTCTTGATAGTGGGTAGTGTCAGCCCTCCAACTTTGTTCTCCTTCAGTGTTGGTGTTGACTATTCTGGGTTTTTTGCCTCTCCATATAAACTTTAATATTGGGTTGGCCATATCTACAAAATAATGTCCTGATTGGGGCTGCATTGAATCTGTAGAGTTGGGAAGAATACTTTGTCCGTATTGAGTCTTCTCATCCTTAATTCTTCATGTGTTCCTTACCCACCAAATTGAAGATAAAACCCTTTAAGTTCTTCTTAATAGCACATAACAGTTATTTTAATTTTCTCCATTGACTTCCACTGATTACTTTGTTAATCTCTTCTTTTTGCTACCCTATAATACTCAATATCTAGCAGTTCCTTGAGAGAAATGCAGCATACAATTCTTTCATTCCTTTCTGACTTTCTGAAGGTCCTGCTTAGTCCGCTTCCTTGCCTGACCTGGGCAGTGTCTACCCAGTTTTCAAGTGACTGATATAAAGGCAGTATGTGGTACTGGAGTCTGGTCAGACAGATTTGGGCTGAATCCCAGATCTATCTATTAGTTAGATGACTTCAGACCATCCACTTAATAACTCATGTTCTTTATCTTAAAAAAAAGGCAAAAGCATACTCATCTATTAGGGTTGTTTTTAAGTGTTAAAGTTAATATTTCTAAGCCCCCCTACTGATGGTAATTGCTTAATAAATAATAGTACTTTTTCTAGAACACGTGGCTTTCAGGAAGACAAGGGAAGAGATTTAAACTAAAGTCCACAGTTTTTATTAGGGCTTTGCCTTTGTGTTGTACAGTTTTATGGGTTTTGTCAAGTGCATAAGGCCATGCATCTACTGTTACATGTCGTCCGGAATGGTTTCACTGCCCCGAAATCTCCTGTGCTTCATTGACTCATCCTGCCACCCACCCCAAACTTCTGGTGACCACTGATCTTTGTATTGTCTCTGTAGTTTTTGCCTTGTCCAGAGTAGTGTCATATGGTTGGAATCACACAGTATATAGCCTTTTCAGACCGGTTTCCTTCACTTAACATTTTAATATATGGTTTTGATGGAGTCATTGTCCAGATTTTCAGCTTGTACATAAACTCTTTATTGATATTGATCTGGCTAAGAGCAGTGGTTTCTTCATAACAGTCTTTCTCTTAAAGTCACACTTTCATCTATCCCAACCCTTACTGTGATGCATTGCCCTGGCGTCATAGAAAACTTAACAATTTTAAAATTTCAATTAATGCCTTAAATTTTTCTCACAGAGAAGTATGATAGAGTAAACAATAAGACTTTTAATTATAAAATATATCGCATAAAAATTCTATGTGGTGGTGAATTGAAATGAAAGTAAAAACAATGAAACAGTAATGTAAAATTTTCAGCTGTTAGAAGATTTTATAAATTTATTATTTAAATGGATAATGGTTTCATTAAATTACTATGGATTTGTATTCTATTTAATATGCTTATAACTTTTACTTTAAAATGTCCGTATTTCACCAGAGTAGAAATTAAATTCTCTGCATGGACCTATATCAGCACAGATGAAAAATTGTTCATGTTAACTTGCTAATATGTGAGTAGTTCCATAGTTTAAAAGTCTTTTAAAGGTCTGTAAGCAAAAACAGTTGAAGACTGCTAGCACGAGGTATAAAACCCAAGGTTTTAAACCTGGTGTATAAAACTTTTCATTGCTCTTATCCTTCTCATCCTTTTAAAAAAAATTAACCATTTCCTGTTTCACCTTGTGTGCTCCAGCAAAAAAGACTACTTGAAGTTCTGGATCATGTTTTTTCCTGCCTCTTTGTCTTTATCGTGTTATTCTTTCTGTCTTTGCTTCGTTGCCTCCTACCCCTGCTATAATATGCAGAGACCTTGATTGTGAAACCCCCATTGAACCCCTCCCCCCCCCGTGGAGCTGACATCCGTCTGCCCAGGAGACGCCAACCAATGCCTCCTGCTCAGACAAAACTGTTGTTTCTCCTCTCTATACTCTCCTAGCCCCCATCCCTCCATGTATCCCACCACATTCCCCAGCCCAGACTGGAGACTGAAGGCTCTCTGAGGTCCCAGCTGGGCACAGGAAGAATGGTTTTTGAATGCATACATGGTTGGCTTAATAAACAAATGAATACATTTTCAATCTTCACATGGGATGAGGTGCGCGTGCTCCAGTACCCCTCACCACCTCTACTGGTCTTCATCGTCACAAACGCACTGTTTTGTCATTAGCTTGTTTTTCTCTGAACTTGGACTGTAAGGTCCTTGAGAGTAGGAACTGTGTTTTATCTTTGCCTCCCCAACAGCTAGCTATGTACCTCTCCTGAAAATAAGTTAATTTACTGGGCAAATACTAATTATTGGATGAAACAGAGGTGGATTTCAGTCATTACAAAGTTAATTCTTGCACATAACTTTTTGCGGGGAGTCAAATTGTAAAAGGTCATTTTTATTTCATGCTGGTTATTTTTCTGGCTTTAATATTTGCCCTTCCTGGTAAGGTTTTCAGTAAAACTTCACATGAAGATAGGATTTTGAACATAAAAATGAGTTTAACAGTCACTCTTGTAATAGAAGGAGCACAGCTTAGGAGCAGTAAGACAAGGATTCTGGTTTTGGCCCTGCGGCAAACTTGTCATGTGACCATGGATAAGTTAACCAGTGTGGGGGGTCGGTTTTCTCATCTGTAAGATGAGTCAGTGACCAGATTATTTCTAAAATTTTCTTTTCTCTTGATTTACTCAAGAAACAAACTTGCAGTAAAGCAAACATATAATTATTCTAGGCAAGAAGAATAGAAAATACGGACTTTAGTTTCTAATTGTTCATACTGTGGACATTATGTGTGATGTAGATAGATAATGCTGACCTCATTCATATCACCTGCAAACTATGTAGTGTCATGGCTTCGATTTTGTCCTTAATCTATAAAAATAAAGTAAAATAATTCAAGTTGTCATGATTGAACATTTAAGGGTAGTTAATATAATACGTTGAGTCATATAATTTTCAGATTATATTTCGCTTCTTTCACCAGATATATTATTCAATCTGATTAAAATGATGGTTTCCAGTGCATTTTTATCATTCTGGAAGTGAACTTACCTGTGTTGAAACATTTTTTTGTGACTAATTACTCCATCACAGCAGCCTTACTCAATGAGAAGCAATATTAAAAACAATTAAAAAATGCTTTCCTGTGTTTTGGTCGTTCATAGTATGTAGTAATTCAGTTTCATAAAGCTTGATTAAATGACATTTCGGTGTAAGTTTTATGAAGGGGTCGAGGTGATGTTGTTTGGCCACAACAAAGGCAGTATTTCCTTTCTTGTCTTTCGCTTCACCCAGCTCTCCCTCCCCGCTTTCTTCACCTGCTTGAGGAAAACTGTTTCTTCAGACGAACCTCATAATTGCCCTTCTGTGCCTGATTTGGGCCTCAGGAAAGGCCCATAGCATCTGTAAAGCTGGCAGCAAAATGGTATTTCCAGGCAGGCACAGGGTTGCCGGGTAGTGAGCCAATCCACAGCTTTGTCTGAGCAGCTGAGAACTTTGCCGGAGTATTACCACGGTGTTCAGTAACACAGACCTGTGCCATGAGCAGCTAGCGTACTGAGCAAGTGTCAGGGTCAATATTTATAGACCACTACGTAGTTGCCTTGCAGAGAGAGAAAGCGAGAGAGAAACACGCACACGGAGGGCAGGGGAAGAAAGACTACAGTGGGTGGTGGGAGGGGACATTCACTTCCAGTATTTTTTCCTAAAAGGATTCTTTTTAACTGTCAGGTTCAGACTTTTGCTGAATCACAACCCTTCACCGCTGAGCAATGACAAGAGAGGAAACAAAAAGTTAAAGGAGCAAGCCTGCCATAAGTGAGGAGGTAAGTAATTAGCCAGTTCAGTCTCGCTTTGACTCGTAAACTCCCTCTCCCTGTTGGCTGCCCTGCATCAGTAGGCAAAGGGCTGTGTGGCATGCTAAAGCCAGTAAGGAGGGGCTGCCAGCTGTTTAAGAATGTTCTCAGTGGTGGTGCAGTTTTGTGTATGGCCCTTAAGGAGGCTGTGGACGATCAGAATACACACAAGTACAGGGGTGGTGGGAAAGGTTCTCCACCGCTGATCTCATGTCGTGTCCTATCAGCAAGTTTCTGTTTCCTCGTTCTGCCAAACTTGAAGTCTTCTGATTGGTTAAGTCCTGTTTGCTTTTGTATCAGCATTAAAACAGGACTGTGAGTGAGTTTATAGTGATGAGTGGTCTAGAGATGGAATAGAGGAAAAACTCACGTGAACATGTGCAGAAGTAGACGTGTCAGTGTATCATCGGTGAATGTGAACGAACAACATGGGTCCTTTCTAAAAGCAAGCCCACGTCCGTATGACAGTGCAAAAAAGTGAATTGGGGACCACCTTTGGGAGCAGAGAGAACAGGGAATGATGAAAAGTTGAGAACAGTCTTCTTAATCCAAGATGCAAAAGACTCCGTGTTTGGCGGGGTTTATCTGTCCAGTCGACTTGTTAGTTGGTTCCTTACAAAAAAGTGATTTCCTATTAAAGTCATTAAATTAACATGTTTTGCTACACACTGGTAGTTTGTTTTCCTTTCAGCACGTTTAGCACTTTGACACGTTTCTCCGTGTGTTCAGAGTGCCGTGGGATGTTCATTTATTTGTCATTGTGTTGTGTATCCCAGATGAACATTAAGGGCAGTGGTGCTCAAGAGGACAGAAATAAATTGTTTTCTATTATTTTCTGATTTAGAACACCCATGCAATTTATAAACTTGTATGTTTTATGTCTACTACACAGGGCATGGAAAATAAATATGTTGCTTCACTGCAAGTATGGCATTAACTAGGGGAAGCTTATCTACTGACCTAGTGAAAGCTTCCCTGTCGTTGGTTTTTAAATTATGGGACTATAAGCATTAGCATGATATTTAAAATTTTTAGGTTAGGTTACAGATGCTGATTATAGCTCCAAAGGGTTTTCTGTGTTACATATTTAAGTTCAAAACAAAGATAAAACTAAATTTTCTTGCAGGGCTGAAACTATAGGCCAAACGAGATAGAAGGACAAACTAATACTCTGGCACAGATTTCGTGTTAGGGCTAATATTCAGGAACCAGCTAATTCTAACATAGAATAAACCACATCCAGAACAGCAGGTGGAAAAGGTCTAAATGTAAAGTAAATCTCTTTTAAGATGAGGCCAGTCATTGTGGAATATTACTTTTATTGAATCTCCTATAATTTCCAAAGTAATGCAGAATGTTTCAAAATCAGTTCTCTGAATTCAGAAATATTTTAAGGGTAATCTCATATCTAAATTTAAACTGTATTATAACATTCATTTAATGCTTGTTTTAGCCTCTGAATCAAGCTTTTCCTATGTCCTTTTCAAGTTCTGCCTTGATGGGTTTGATTAATGGGTTTGATTTCGGTTTGGACAACAGTATGTTTATTTTGAAAATGCAACCACTGTTGATCTAGAGTGGGCATTTCTCAATTAAAATTTTCTTTGCTACTGCCTTTGGGCAGTATCTTATGATCAAGATTATAATTTCAGTTCTTCAATATCTTTTATTTTTTCACTTTATATATTGTGTAAATACATGATATTACTTTCTTACAGTATTTTTTTACTGGTTTTATTTTAATTCCTTTTAGTATTTTGTTCTGAAGTACCCTGTAGAAACTTTGGGCAGAAAACAAGCCAAATAAAATTAGCACAATAAAAAGAAACCAAAGAAAATCGTCCTTTTAACCAAGAAAGCAAATAGAAAAATTGTGACATTGGTTGACAGTGTCTAAAATGGATTATATTTTGGTTGAAGCCTAATTGAGTACTTTAAGACTTGAAATACCTTCTCAATATTAATTTTGGCTTTAATGTCAATCCTGATACTGGTTATTTATCATATTTGTAAACAACATTTTAAATATAGGCATATTATAAAGAAAGACTGTAAGACCTTTCATATCATGTGTTAACTGTTGAAGTAAGATTAGTGAATTTATTTGAAAGATTACTATTAACCTCCTTTACTACCAGTCTATCTGCTACATTACCCTTAGAAGGATCAATCTCCCACCCCAGTGAACACTTTACTTCCTACTAAAGCCCTTTCATCCTTGGCTCTCTATTGCTCAATACAGTCTTCTTGGCACAAAGACTCTCTTCTTGATCTACCTACTACTTTTGTTCTGTATTGATCTTCTGCTATTCTTTCTGGGTTGTTTTTCGGACTCTCTTGCTCACCCATGAGTCTTCCCCTTCCCTCTGTTTCATGCTCCAGCAATATTGAACATTGTGTATTTCTCAAAACAATCTGTACTATTTTACTCCCTTCTGGAGCTGTTTATGTTGTTTCTATCTTGAAAACCTTCTTCTTGGTCTTTGCCTTTCAGCTCCAGGCACCTTGCTGGTGGTCCGCTGTCAGCTTCTTTGGTTTGGCCTCTTTAGTATAGACCTCTGTCACAGAACTTTGCAAAGCCTTATAGAATGTTTTGTGCTTCTTTTTTGCACATGAAGTTGTAAGCTACTCGTAGCCAAGTTTTAAACTTTATTCTTTTGTGTTCCTCTAAGACATAGCATTCAATAGACACTCAAGAACTTGAACCAAAGAAAACCTTTATTGTATTTATTTTAAGCCCACTTTTCTTCATAGACTTCTTATTTTAATGTATTTCACAACTTTGATGGACAGCATTGAAGAAAAACCCCTCAAGTAAATGATAAATGCTTTTTAAAGAGTAACAATATGTTAAAAGGTTATTTTGTTTCTCTAAGTGCACCATCACAATAATGTGTGTATGTGTGTTTATCCAGCAAGTAGATACCTGTTGGACCCATAGAGTTATATTTGAATAATAAAGTTCAAAATCATATTGGTTAGCACATACAAATTCAGGATATATAGCTCAAAGATACTGTTGAATTTGATGAAATCTGTCAACAAAATCAGCTAATTGCTGCTCTTACATGTGTGATAAGTTAAATTATGCCCTAGCAAACTGAAGGCAGTGTTATGCCTTCCAAAAGGCCCAGAGAGAATATTTGGAGAGGTTGGGTCCATCCTCATGTACCCTGGAAAATTACAGAGTGGAATGGCTCTCAGTATGACTGATAAAGGTACACTTCCCTACTTTTATCTTCTGTTGTAGAGATAGTTAGGGATTTAAGGAAATAACAGAAAATAGTGGCTTAAAAAGTTTCAAAACTGAAGGGTGATATTCCATTTCAGACAGAAGAATTTGCTCCTCAAAATAGAAATGTTGAAAGAAAAGGATGTCAATGTTTAAAAAAGTAGTAGAGAAATAGCAGCTGTTTCTTTTACTTTCGATACTCAACAGAAATAGAATTTATTTTGTCTTTGTATTTTACTTCTCCACCATAGATAGAAAACTTACTTTGTGTGTGAAATATTTTGTATTATTGAAACAAATACAGAGTTTTATGCACAATTTAGAGTAATTCACAACTTTTCTTATTTTGATTTTCACTTCTTAGTATACTCAACAGGCAGTTTTAAGTTTTCACTGCATTGAAATCTCACAAACCTCTTCCACACATCACATGGGACTCTTTTGTTTGTTTAACCTTGAATTGTATCTGTCTCAGGAATGAAAATAAGATTGATATTTTCATAGGAAAGGTTGGAAGCCTTTTAATTTGCTTGAAACGGACCGTAATTCAATGTGGAATTTCTTGTCAGATGTATTTTGCCCACACATGTATAGAGTAGTTAAATCGGTAGAGGAGGTGTCTCGGGAGTAATGGTTGTAAGTTATACGTCTCACTGGTATATCAAGTGATCTTCATATTGTAACACTGGAAGGGTGGGATTGTTTTTTATTTTCTTGTTTTGTTTTGTTTTGTTTTTTGGTCATAGACATAGAAATATATTTAGTGCCCATCAGACAGTGATGAGAGAAACCCAAGCTTGTCTCAGTATTATAAGATTATGGCAAAACAAACCAATAGAAGCAGAAAATACTCCCACCCCTCTAAGAGATTGAACAACTTTGAGGTTGGAGTGAGGCATAAAGGATTTTGCCAGTATGTTAAAGTCCTACTGTATTATTATTAGCAGCTTTACTTTCCAATCGGAGTTTTTCTGTAGGTACACATGGCATAGGATCCATAGAGCGTGAGAGCAGAAGAATAAATTAATCATGGAAGCTGAACCTTAAAGTTCTTCTACTTCACCTATTTCATTTTATAGATATGGGCAGTTGTGGTACAAAGAGGTCATGTGATTTGTCAAACATCACCTTTTAAAGTGGCTAGTTAAGATTTTTATTAAAAAGAAAAAAAGGAGGGGCACCTGGGTGGCTCAGTCGGTTAAACGTCTGACTCTTGATTTTGGCCCAGGTCATGATCTCACGGTTCATAAGATCAGTTTGTGAGATCAAACGCTGTGTTGGTCTCTGCACTAAGTGTGGAGGCTGCTTGGGATTCTTTCTCTCCCTCTCTCTCTGACCCTCCCCTACTGGCACAGGCATGCGCGCTCTCTCTCTCTCTCTCTCTCTCTCTCTCTCTCTCAAAATAAATAAATAAATAAATAAATAAATAAATAAATAAATAAATAAATAAATAAATATTTTATAAAAAGAAAAAAGAAATGCACACTTATAAGGCCAGTATTTTGTCACTGTGGCCTTCCAATCTGCTTATAATTGCTCTATTTTTATTTGTACATTGCATCTAAAGCCCAAGTTGTCATATCTCTGTGTTTTGTTTTGTATTGTATTGTGTTAGACTCCTTTGAATTATTGCATAAGTCCTTAAAGTTAAAGCTAATAACTATTGGTGGGATGTAGTACTTTTCCACTCATAACCATAGCATATAGGTGTCCTTTCTAGTTTTCCTGATTTTCCCTATTCTCTTTGGTTGTGCCACTAGATTTAAGCTCCATAACTCTTCTCCTTTTCAGTACAACATGGCAGACAATTCTGAGACAAAAGACAGAAACTGCAAAAACAAATTTTTATACTTTGATTGTATCTAAAAGGTTTCTAATAGGGAATATAGGGCTATATTTTGTTTTATAACTTTGTTTTTAAGTTGCTTATTCTAATTTAAAGATGGAAAAATCTTGATTAAAACAAAAGAACCAGGTGTGATTTTCCACATTACATTGACTTTTATCTGGGACTCTCTTAACAATGTAAACCCTATTAAAGGGACGGGCAAATAGGCTGTGTTGTACCTGTCGTCTTGCAGTAAGACTTGCTCCCCTGTTCTGTCCCCTGCACTTGCAGAGAAGTTGGGGCTTTTTGGGTCCTTTCCTTCTTATTCATATTAAGTTCCTTGGAAAAAATCACTAGTATATTTTAAGATGAAAGAGTTTGGGGGCAAATACCTAAAGGCTGTTCCCATCCTCAGCCTGTGGTTTCTCTTTCCACCTCCTTCATGGCAAAATCAATATTATCTCTCTTTTCAAACTGTTGCTTGCTAAGAGATTTATAGTTTTTAAGTCTTTTCTAAAATGAAAAAGCGATACTTTATATTTTTAATTACTAGTGAACTTGAAGCTGAAGGAATCATTAGTTATTAACATTTTATTCTTTATCATTAACCCATTTATATACTTATTCTTTTTTTTAAAGGCTGTATTTCTCTTACTGGTTTAGAAGAGGGTTTTTTTTGTATGGTTTTGTTTTTGTTTTTTTTATTTATTTTTTAAATCAAAGGATCTTGCTCTTTTAAAGTTGTTAGTTGTTACTGTTTTCACAAGCATTTGATTACCTTTTGATTTTCTTACGTTTTGAAATATATATTCAATCTAATGAATATTTTTCCATCTCCTTTGAAACTTAGAAAACTCTTTTTTATCTAGAAGTAGGAAAAGTATTTTTCTAGATATTTTGGTTTAATTTTTTTAACTGTTAATATTGTGATTCACGAGGAATTTACTAAACAAGTACTTCAGTATTTTTGTTGACTCATTATTCCCCTTTACCACTTTTTGTGAAGTCACCTTTATCTTACACTTTTGTGGTTCACATTTAAATCTTTGTATTACCTCTTAATTTATATTGAATAAAAGTTCATGTTTTTTTTTAAATTTTTGAGTATAGTTGACACATAGTGTTACATTACATTTCAGATGTGTAATGTAATGATTAAACTTCTCTATGCTTTATGCTGTGCTCACCACAAGTGTAGTTACCATTTGTCACCATTAACGCTCTTACAGTATCATTGACTATTGTTCCCTACGCTGTGCCTTTTATCTTTTATTCCTGTGACTTCTTCATTCGATAACTGGGAGCCTGTGTCCTCCACTCCCCTTCACCCATTTTGCCCATCCCTTAAACACTTTCCCTCTGGCAGCCGACAGTTTGTTCTCTGTATCTATAGGTCTGATTCTGCTTTTTGTCTGTTTGTTCATTTTGTTTTTTACATTCCACAGATGAGTAAAATCACATGATTTTGTGTTTCTCAGTCTGATATATCTCAGCATAATACCCTCTAGGTCCATCCATGTTGTTGTAAATGACAAGATTACATCCTTTAAAAAAATTTTTTTTAATGTTTATTTTTTGAGAGACAGAGACAGAGCTTGAGCAGGGAAGGGGCAGAGAGAGAGGGAGACACAGAATCTGATGCAGCTTCCAGGCTTTGAGCTGTCAGCACAGAGCCTGACACGGGGCTCAAACCCGTAAACCTGAGCTGAAGTCAGATGCTTAACTGACTGAGCCACCCAGGTGCACCTAGATCTCATGGCTGTGTAATATTCATGTGTGTGTGTGTGTGTGTGTGTGTGTGTGTGTGTAGACATATATTTTCTGTAGACAGACATTTTCCTTAAGCATTCATCTATCAATGAACATGTAGGTTATTTCCATATCTTGGCTATTTTATTTATTTATTTTAAATTTAGATTTTTATTTTTATTTTAGTATAGTTAGCATACAGTGTTATATTAGTTTCAGGTATACAATATAGTGATTCAGCAATTCTATATATTGCTCATTGCTCATCAAGATAAGTGTACTCTTAATCCTCTTCACCTATTTCACTCATTCCCGCCTCCCCTGCCCCCCCCAATCAACCTTCCCTCTGATAACCATGAGTTTGTTCTTGATAGTTAACAATCTGTTTTTTAGTTTGTCTCTTTTTTCTTTGTTTACTTGTTTTGTTTCTTAAATTCCATACATGAGTGAAATTATACGGTATTTGTCTTTCTCTGATTTATTTTGTTTAGCATTATACTCTCTAGATCTATCCATGTTATCACGAATGGCAAGATTTCATTCTTTTTTATGGCTGAGTAATATTCCATCATATGTACATATGTGCATATGTGTGTGTTCATCTGTCTATGGACACTTGTGTTACTTTCATAATTTAGCTATTGTAAATAATGCTGCAGTAAATGTACAGAAGAATGTTATCTTTTCAAATTAGTGTTTTTGTGTCCTTTGGGTAAATATGTAGTATTGGAATTATTGGGTCATTTGATATTTCTACTTTTAAATTTTGAGGAACCTCCATACTGTTTTCCACAGTGGCTGCACCAGTTTATATTCCCACCAACAGTGCATGAAGGTTCCTTTTGTTAAATGTGATTTAAGCATTAGAACATGTCAGAATGTTGTCGGATTTAAGTTGCATGCTCCCTGAAATTATTGTAGAAAAGAAGCTTTAAATATATTACTTATATTAAAGCAGATCTAATAAGTTATGATTCTATGTGAGGAGAAATTATGCATTAATAATATTTACCATTTATCAAGTGATATATATCTGGCATTCTACCAAGAATTTTAACTAATATGATTTCATTTAATCCTTTTAACACACCTTTGAATGACACATTCTCATCTCCTTTTCGGGGTAAAGAAACTGAGACCCCAAAGTGTAAAGTAGCTTGATACTCACCTAGCTAATAACTGATAGGGTCACAATCTGACTTTGGTCAGATCTGGCCAAAGTCCACCTTTCAAGAAAGCATTCTCAAATAGAGAAATTATGCTTTTTGCCATATATGGTAATAGATGTGAGTCTATAGGGGTCAGATAGCAAGAACCTTCCCAACTTGCATCCATTTTTTGAAAAATGAGCTTAGGAACAGTGATTTTCAAAGTATAGAGATAAGTCAATGAAATCAGTGATATGAGGAGCCTTTTATTATTTGGGATTAGCATTGAGGATACCAAAGTTGTAGGAAAGACAAATAATCTTATAGTTTTAAATCAGTTTGGAAGCAGCTAAAAAAGTCTTTTAACTTCTTCAAATGTTAGTATTTCTAATGGTTTTATTATTTTATTCCATCGCAAGCCAATTTATACTTCAGCTGTCCATCATATGCTGAAGACATAGCACTATTCCCTCCCTCACATACCTGCTCATGACCTTAGCAGGCAAAATGGCAAGGAGCCGCCAGTTCAGCAGGAAGCGACTGTTCCATCTGGGTTCCTGTTTCCTTAACTATAAGCTTCATTCAGGGGAGAAATGAGTCTACCTAACTGGCATCCTTTGCTATCATCTCTATTTTAAGTTGCTCAGTTAAGAGACTCACAGTTGTTGCTGTGGTATAAAGCTTTGGTATTTAAAGCAGGAAAGGAAATTCTAGATATTTTGGCATCATTAGAACTTTGTGCTTGTATACTAAATGATTACCTGGATTGATGTAAAAGAGTATAGTTTACTTTCCTATGGATGGACATACCTCATACATATGGTTTGTGTTTATAGATGTTTGTGTATGTCAATCCATACATAAAAGTTTATACAAAGACATCACTTGAAATCTTAATTGTTTATTATACATTTGGCAACCATGAAGTAATTTGTTTTGTTTTCCTCTTTAACCCAAGGCAAACAATTTTGCCTAACAATGATATAGGATTTTTTTTTTTTTTTTTTGCCTTGGATTACTCTGTCCTTTTGTTGATACATTGGTATGTCTGTGGTCAGATACACACTAAACTTCATTGGGATTCTGTTTATAGCCCTGTCTGGGAACAGTTGAAAGTAAATTAATTGTATTATTACTTGGAAAATTATGCATGAGTTAGTATTTGTATTAATAAATAGTGTTAAAAAATTTAAATAGGTCATTCATATTATCCCTCCTTTTTTCAATAATTTTTCTGCTTTTACTATAAAGATGGTTAGAACTGCACATTGTATAGTTGGAACATAATTCCATATATAATTTCATACTTTAATTCCCCAGATAAATATTTGCTCTTTTTGTATGTAAAATTGACTTCACTAGGAGTCTCTCTTTTACATTTCATTACTCTCTATGCCAGTTTCAACTTCACCAGTAAATTTGTCATCATTCACAGTGGTAGTTTAGCTTACTAACCTTGAAATTTATTTCTGTGTTTATTGTCAGAGGCTTGTTGGCAAATCGAACTCAACAATAATAGAGAAGGAAAGCATGATGACCTAGGACACACTGTTCTACTGAAATGATCTACGGTCCTTTGAATGTGTCAATTTTTTTTAATTTGTTTTAAACTAGCCAACATACAATGCATATAGCCTTTTGAGTTACTCATTAATACTCTACATGTAATATTTTAAAATTATTATTGGTGGAAATAGACAATTATTTAGAATGATTTTTTTTTGTACTGTTGTAGTCTAAAGCAGACTAGTACGGCTTCTAAAGCACAATGTGAGCTTAAAATAAGTCTGCTGAAACCGTGTATTCTTAAGTAAGGGAGCTGGTTTTGTGATCATTTTGAAGCTGTCCTTATACTATATGGTCCCTCTAGTATAAAATAAATTTGATGTTTATACTAATATGATTTCAATTTCTTAATAGTCCAAAGTGCATATGATCTGTCCAGAGGTTGAAAATCAATTTTTAAAATTTTGGTTACATTTTAATAACCAAACATTTAATAACCAAATATGTTTATATGTTAACATATGGTATATGTTTCTGTTTATTAACTATATATTATCAGTGGCATTAATTAATGCTTTTAGAGACATAGAATATAGCATCAAACATTTGTCTACAAACCCTATAAGGCATGTGGAACGCACAGATGGCCAATCGTCCTTTGTGCCTCTATCCCATACTTACTGAAAGGTTGATCATTTCTACATGAGGGGCAGTTCAAACAGGCTGACCTGGGATGACCTGGTGGCCAGCACAGAATCATCATACAGCCAGGAGTCAATCATGCAATCGGTCCCCTCTCTGCTTCCCTCCTTGTCCCTCCACCCAACCCTCCACCCTCACCCCTTGTTACCATTTTCCCACTCTTTTTTCTCCCCTCTCCTCTTCCTTTGTTTCCTCGTTATTTTTTATCTTGTTCATAAGTGTCTATTGCATCTCAGCCAGTTAGCCATCTATCTATACCAAGATGTTACTGTTTTTTCTTTAAACTTCAACAGTTTCTTCATCTGTGGTCTTTCATCTGTCACTCAATTATGTCAGAAAACTCCTTTTTTTGGTGCAATGTCAAGGAAATATTTTCTAGTCTTAACAGCAATATTAAATGCTGGGAAGTAAGAGAAACTTCCATCATAAAATGTCAAAGTGCAGTCAGTATGTTTCACAATTTCTGTAAAGTCTCATTCTCTCATTTTATAACTAATGGTAACTTGGTCAATATTGTACGTTGGATATTTGTACATATGATAACAGTCTTATTTAACCTTGTTATTAAACCTTATTTAACCATAACTCTGTGAGATGGTTTTTATTATCCTTGTTTTAACTATGAGGAAATGGAAATTCAGAGAAGTTAAATAAGCATGCCTAAGATTACACAGCTTGGAAAGTAGGAGATGTGTGACTGGAACCCAGCTCTTTCTGACTCTGAACATCTTATGATATAGTGTATGACTTTCTTTTAAAATAGGTAATTTCTGGGGCGCCTAGGTGACTTCGTCAATTAAGCATCTGATTCTTGATTTCAGCTCGGGTCATGATCTCACAGTTTGTGGGATCGAGTCCCACCATCAGGCTCTGCACTGAGCATGGAGTTAGCTTGGGATTCTCTCTCTTCCTCTCTCTCTGCCCCTCCTCTGTGCACATGCTCTCATTCTCTCTCTGTCAAAATAGGTAACTTCGGTTTTCTACTCCTACAGTTTTCTAGAAGTTGGAGAAGTAGCACAGCAGTACAAGCTGTTCCCCAATGTGACAGCAGTCCAGACCAGGCAAGGCTCTGTTGATATTTACAAACCAAAAGATTAAATCTTAATTTTAATATATTATTCTCATTTCCTTCACATGTCTCTTACTTTTGTAATTCTATCAAAGTTTCTTTCTTTTTTTTTTTAATTTTTTTTCAATGTTTTTTATTTATTTTTGGGACAGAGAGAGACAGAGCATGAACGGGGGAGGGCCAGAGAGAGAGGGAGACACAGAATCGGAAACAGGCTCCAGGCTCTGAGCCATCAGCCCAGAGCCCGACGCGGGGCTCGAACTCACGGACCGCGAGATCGTGACCTGGCTGAAGTCAGACCCTTAACCGACTGCGCCACCCAGGCGCCCCAAAGTTTCTTTCTGCAGAGACAACCAAACAACAAAACAAATACTTAGGAAAATACGTTCTTCCAAATAAATCCATGTTGTGCTCCAAAATGTTTTTGAGGCTGGTTACATCTTCAGCTGTAACCTGTACACTCTTTGATTTCAGTTTGACTCTAACAGACTTTCTCATTAGTTATAAATCACATTGGGATGGCATGAAGTTTTAGATCACACTCTTACAAAAATAGATATTTTCGTATTGTTTGGAGATGAGTTACTTGTAGAGTAACTTCTTACCTTTGTCTTGCCTGCTTGCTTCTCAGGAGCTTTCTTAGAAACTATGTGAGGCAGGAAATGGCACTTAAACAAATACATTTTATTTTTAGTCAAGTTAAGGATTCTGGTTTTTTTTTTTTTAAAGAAGAAATGGAAGAAATAAAAACTGTAGATCAAACTGACCTTTGGGAATTATCTGTTGATTTTTTCCATGACTCTCTTAGCCCCATATTTGTAAGATATAATTTAAGGTTATAATAAATTTTACATATTAAAAACATTTCCACACCCAGTGTTTCTTTTGACGTTTGCTCCCTCAGATGCTTTGAAGCAAGTATATGCATTTTATGAATGGAGACATTAATAATATGTGAGGGTGAGTTGAAGACCCAGACTGAAAAGGCGAGTATTTTGACCTTATCAGAGTAGTTATTAAACTTGATTAGCTTATAGCGTATGAAAATGTGAAGAAATAAACATAACATTATGTGATAACCCATCCCAGACATCAATGAGGAGCAGGTGCAGGTCATTTAAGGAAAAAAAAATTATGAGAGTGTTAATATTGAGAAAATGTTATCAAGTTAATTAAGTTGTTGCCAAGATTGAGAAAAGAATTTAATATGATTTTAGTGGCAGAGCACCTGTAGTGAGCTTGTGGTGTTACGTGGAATCTAGTTGAGAACCACTGAATTATCACACAAAAAAGTTCTCAATCAGTATAGAGTGTAATAGTAATATTTTCCTAAAGGTTTTCATAAGCTGTGTTGGTATGTCAATAAAGGGTTTATAAGGAACACAGACCAGTTTAAATAAACTACTGAATGTTGTCTCACACCGTATGGGGTAAAGTGATGACAGCATGACTATGGAGAGTTATGTAAACTATGAGAAAGTCATAAAAATTTGAGTGGAGTGAATTGATCAAATTGGTTTTATTTTCCCTGGACTCTCTCTGTTTCTTCCATCTCTCATCATCTGTAATGATAGACTGTAGGCTTCAGCTTCTTAATGCCTCCATACATGACACACACCACCAGCCATCGATCCTCTCTTCCTTTGAGTCTCAGTGAGCCATGAATCCTAGCTGCCAACATAATCTGCGATAAACTGTCCATATGGAAAATTAAAATTGATCCCTACTCCCCTCATTTCATAAACAGAAACAAATTCTGTGTGGAAGAAAGACTCAACTGTGAAAAACAATACTTTAAAATATTTGGAAACGGATATGTTTTTTATCTTACAGTAAGACGGGAATTTCTTTGACTTGGTATAAACAGAGCAAACCGTAGAGAAGATTAATAAATTCAACAGCATTAAACTCAAAAGAAGACGTGTTAATCAAAGGACACTGTAAAAGAGTAAGAAAGGCTGAAAATTGGTTTAGTGCATAGCATATATTAAAGATCTTGCGAATCAATAAGAGAAGTAAAATCAGCCAGTATAAACATGAACAGGAGTTAGAATCCAAATAAACATGAAAATTTGCTGAGCCTCCTTAATAATTAGGGAAATATAAGTTAAAGCTAGAGTAATATTTTATGGCCACCGTGTTGTTAAAAATATAGAAGTCTGAAATATCCTAAACATTGTGGATATGAAGCAACAGGAATGCTCATACATTGTAATGGGAATGTGAGTTGGTACAGTAAATTGGGAAGTTGGAATTGAACCAAGTACACTCTTTTGCTCAGCACCTACAAGTATGCCCTAGACAAAGTCTTGCTTGTATGCCTCGGGAAATAGGTACAAGACTTCGTACTGTAGCCTTGTAGAGAAAACAAACAAATAGCATAATAGCAAAAACATAGAAACAAATCTGGAAACAACCCAACAGAGAGCAGACTGGATAATTTAGGCATTATTTGTATATAGTAGAGTTACCATGATAATGAAAATGAGTGCATCTCACCCTACCTGCCTGAATCCCCAAATCATAATGTTGAACGAAAAAAAAAGCAAGTCACAAATTGCAAAGAGCATGATTTCAATTATGTAAACTTTGATCAGAGGCAAAACTAATATATTTTTGTGGAATCCTTATTTATGTTATCAAGCTATAGGAAAACCAAGGGGAAATATTTTTTTTAAGTTTATTTACTTTGAAAGAGCAAGAGTGAGAGTGAGCACGTGTGAGGGAGAGAGAGAGGGGGAGAGGGAGAGAGAGAGAGAGAGAGAGAGAGAGAGAGAGAGAGAGAGAGAGAGAATGAATACCAAGGCGGAAGATTAAAACAAAATTGAGGATGTTGAGTGTTTCTAGTTGGAGGGAAGGAGTTGGGTTCAGGAAGGAGCCCAGAGAGCTCGGGTGATATATAAGTGGATAAGTGGATGATCATTAAAAATATTAAAAGTATCATTATTAACAATTATGTATATTATTATTTTTCATTGCATACGCTGTACCTTCTATCCCTGTGACTTACTCATTCTATGAGTGGAAGCCTGTATTTCCCACTCCCCTTCACCAATTTGCCCATCCCCAGCTCCCCTCCCCTCTGGAAACTGTCAGTTCTCTGTGTTTATGGTTCTGTTTCTGCTATTTGTTCTGTTTTTCAGATTCCACATATAAGTGAAGTCATATGGTATTTGTCTTTCTCTTATTACATTTAAATAATACCTTCTAGGTCCATTTGTATTGTTGCAAATGGCAAGTTCTCTTTCTTTTTTATGGCTGAATAATGTGCCATTGTGTGTGTGTGTGTGTGTGTGTGTGTGTGTGTGTGTGTATGTACATATATGTATATATATATGTATATATATATCACATCTTCTTTATCTGTTCATCTATCTCTGGACACGTGTTGCTTTCATATCTTGGTTATTATAAATAATGCTGCAATAAGCATAGGAGTGCATATATATATTTTTGAATTAGTATTTTCATTTTGTTTGAGTAAACACCCAGTAGTGTCATTTCTGTATATTTTATTGTATGGTAGGTAGTGTGGTTTTTAATTTTTTGAGGAACCTCCATACGGTTTTCATAGTGGCTGTACCAATTTGCATTCCCACCGACAGTGCACGAAGGTTCTTTTTTCTTCACATCCTTGCCAACACTTGCTATTTCTTGTCTTTTTGATTCTAGCCATTCTGACAGATGTGAGGTGATAGCTCCTGGTTTTGATTTGCATTTCCCTGATGCTTAGTGATGTTGAATATCTTTTCATGTGTCTTTTGGCTATATGTACGTCTTCTTTAGAAAAATGTCTGTTCAGGTCCTCTGCCCAGTTTTTAGTCAGATTGTTTGGGGTATGTATGTATGCATGTATGTATGTATGTATGTATGTGTTGAGTTGTACAAGTTCTTACGTGTTGTGGCTGTTAACCCAGTTTTAGATATATTTTTGGCAAATATCGTCTCCCATTCAGTAGGTTGCCTTTTTGTTTTGTTGATGGTTTCCTTCACTGTGAAAAAGGTTTTTATTTTGGTGTAGTCCCCATAGTTTATTTTTGCTTTTGTCTCCCTTGCCTGAGGAGACATATCAGTGACAGGACTTTGAATCCCCCTCTCAGGTTTCTTTCTTCCCATAGTATTACTGGAATTCCACAGGGGTTCCCACATTTGTTTACACACAGAACAGGCTGCCTCTGTGAGCCAACACTCCGGCTTTCTCCATGGCTGCCTTTTCTGAATCCAGGCTGCCATTCTCTGGGACCACCATTATCTTTAGCGCCTTCCCACTCCCAGCTGACATAGGCCCCTTCAGTTGGAAGGTGTTACTCCCAATCATTGCTGTTTATCACTATGCCCCAGATATTTTTGTTCATTCATAAAGGTGATCTGTCCCTGACCTCTGGCATTTCCTCCTCTCCAGACTGATTGTCTGCTTGTTCTAGACCCACCAGTCCTCATTACTGCTGGGTCCCTGACAGTGTACTACACTCTTCTGCAAATCGAGAAGAGGGATAACTGCCTTCCTGCTGTTAATTGTTAATTGCTCGTGTTCTAAGGACATACAGCATGTCTGCTTGGGCCCTAAGGTATTACAGGTCTTAAGGAATCATGTTTTCCGGTTTTCCCTCTATGCTAGTGGCGTGCCCATGGATTACTAGGGGTTGCATTCACATGCATCCAGTTATAACCAGTTCTCCAAATCTCTGGTCTTCTTGCCAAGTCTAACTTGCCACCTCATTCTTTCCCTACCAATCCATTCTCTCTTAAAGGTCCTGAAAATTTGCTTTTAAAAAAAGTTCTGTTTTAGCTTCAGCCCTGAGATCAACCAATCAATTATTCTCATCTTTCCTTCTTCCCATCCCCCCTTCTCTTTCTCATACACAGATATCATACAACTGTAGATTTGCAGGCATTCAGACACACTTACACATAACAGGACTCTTTCTGTGGATTGGGTTTGTACTATTTCTGAGGTGGTTCCTCAGGCCCCAGGAAAGTCTGCTGGTGTACTGTATAGCTGGAGAGAATCGGTGGCCCTAACCTATGTGTACCCACATGTGTCAGCATCTAAACTGAACCCAGCCCGATCTTATTAAATAGCAACAGTAACTGCAGAAAGCCTCAGTAAGGGTAAATACAATGTATACATTATTGAATTTAAATTTCATTAAAGTCTATGAGGTAGGTTTTGCATCTCCATTGTATGGGTGATGAAACTGAGGCTCAGATTGCATAAATAACCAAAATACACATAGATGGTAACAAGTAGAGCTCTGCCACAAAATAGGGCCACCTTATTTGAAAGCCTGTGCTCTTATCACTAAATTAGATAGAATGTTTCATAACACAGATTAATTTCACTACCTTCTTTAAAATATGATTTCAGAAACAGCTTCTTATTCTGAATATATCACTGACATAATTATGTATTTTTTTGCAAAAATATAATTGGTTGAAAATAATGGCTTTGTGGTGTAATTTATTTTAATGAGAAATGTTCAATTTTTAAAAAATTTTTGTTAATGCTTATTTATTTTTGAGACAGAGAGAGACAGAGCATGAATGGGGGAGGGTCAGAGAGAGAGGGAGACACAGAATCTGAAACAGGCTCCAGGCTCTGAGCTGTCAGCACAGAGCCCGACACGGGGCTTGAACTCAACGGACTGCAAGATCATGACCTGAGCTGAAGTCGGATGCTTAACTGACTGAGCACCCAGGCGCCCCGAGAAATGTTTAATTTAATGATACTCTACTGAGTTTGATAGTACTATATACCAGAGAATCCATCCTGTAGAAATTGGATATCTTGTCTGCTAAACTGGAATCCTCAGAGGCTGAGGCTGTAGTCTTTCCCTGACCAGTAAAATCTCTTTAGTTAACGTTGAATTACTTTGTCATCAAGAAGAGTGTTAGGCTTTCGTGAAATATTGTGATTAAGTGCAATATTTCCATAATTTCTCCCCCTGAATTGTAAGTTGGATATGCTTCTGAATAATAAGTAGTCTTATTTTTTGAGTGTGGATTGTTTTGTAGATTGATTTGGGGAATAATGAGACTGTTCAGGATTCTATGAGAAGAAAGATGAATCTTTATTGTCACATTGTAATAGAAAAAAAAGAAATCACCTGGATGTTTATCCACAGTAGAATATATAAATAACTATATACATAAATAACTGAATAGTTATGCAGTGAAATGAATGTATTAAATGAACTTGAGCTGGGTTTATCAACATGGGTTAATCGTTAAAACATTGAACACAAGTTAGTGATGGACACACGAATATACAATATTTATAGAAAATGTGTAAAAATTCTATAAAATGGTATATGTGGCTTGTGGGGACACACACACACACACACACACACACACACACACACACACATTAAAGTATACCTGACAGTGATAAATAGCACATTTGGGGTAGTGATCATCTGTAAAAGTAGGAGCAGGGCAATTCTGTTGGGATTGGATGCATGGGAGTTGTATCAATAATGTTTGCTTCCTTAATCTTGATGATATCTATGTGGTGCTCATTACATGTTCTCTGTCCTTTTGGCATTACTGAAATATTTAATCATAAAAACCTGAGAAAGTAAAATTTTGACTTTGGGATAGTACAGAGAAATCAATGTGCTCCTCAGAAAAGGTGTTGATGGGGCACTTAGTTTTTTAAAAATAACTCTATTTTTTTATTTTGTGAAAAAAATGTAATAGAAGACAAAAGTAGGAAGAAGAGAAAAAATGTGGGTCACGTGCTTTTCCCTTTCTATTATATTCCATTATGCTGCTGCATACTCCACAAATGGCTTCTGAAATGTCATATTTTCTCAGTTCCCTGAAGCCAACGTCAGTGTATTATTAGCTTTTTGGAGAAGGAGAAGGAGAAGGAGAAATTCTACTATATTAAAAATACATATATGCATTACAATGATATATATGCATTTTAAGATTCCAGTAGATGTAATGCATTAATATTACATATGTGTATAAATATAAATTAACAGAGAATAAATTATCTTTTCCCAAACTCTTGCTGAAACAATTGCTACCTACCCAATAAAACTTGAATTTGCAACAAACCTTCATATCACAGTGGAACCAAGCTCATTTTGCTCGTCTTCATTAAGTTAGTATGGGTTTTTAAAAAAATCATTTGTCAGCTAGCATACTATTTGATTGAAAGCTGTCTAGACTGCTGTTTTAGTGAAGTATGTATTTAGTTATGTGTCAGATTTTTCCTCTGTGACCTAATTACTTGAATATTCCCAAACAGTCCAGCTTTTGTACAAGAACACATTGTTATACTTGTAGTTTTAGTTGCTATTGTTGACAACTGCATTTTCTTTCATTTTAAGGTGAATTTTCTTTCACATATTACTGTTTATTTTATAAAGCATATACGTATGTTTAATGAGGTAGAGTTTCTTCTTCCCAAAGGAGAGCGTATAGTAGATTGAAGTTGACTTCATGGAATTGAAAAAAATATGATACTTAAGAAGCATTCATAGAGTATGTGGCCGGTTCAAGCATCAGTTTCCAGGAGAATCCTGTTCTGTACTTAGATAATTTAATGAGGGAGGTTTAGTAGTTTGATAACGATGGGCTCTGAAGTTAGAGAGCCTGAGCTCTGAGCCTGTCTTCACCTCCAGGGAACTGTATGAACTGTAACAAATTTGTTAACCTTCTGGGTCTTCAATTTCCTCATTTTTCAAGTGGGATTTTTCACTTGTGAGGAGTCCCTCTCTCAGTATGGAGAATGGGTGAACTAGAGCTGAGCAGCCTAGTCACAGGGAAGGTGTAATATAGCTGACTGAGATCTGATGAGGATTGAGACCTAATGAACTTAAGACAGAGGCACAGGGCTGGGAAATGGGGGCAACTTTTTAACACTTAAAAAATGTAAATCAAACAGGTTTGAGGGGCAGAGAGAAGGAATGGTGATAGCTATTTTCATGTTGGCTTACCTGGCCAAATGGATGGATACTGGAACAGTTTATCAAAATAGAAAATGTAGGAAGACCGCTTTAGAGGAAGGATGGGTATGTTACATCTCCATGCATAAGTGTAGTCATGTCAGACCAAGAAATTCTCCTCAGCTTTCTTTTTTCTTTAAAAAAATTTTTTTTAACATTTATTTATTTTTGAGAGAGACACAGCATGAGCTGAGGAGGGCAGAGAGAGAGGGAGACACAGAATCTGAAGCAGGCTCCAGGCTCTGAGCTGTTAGCACAGAGAATTCAGCGTCGGCTTGAACCCCCGAACCAATAAGATCATCACCTTAGCTGAAGTCGGATGCTTAACCGACTGAACCACCTAGGCGTCCCTTTTTCCTTTTTTCTTTTTTCTAAACTCCTCAACTTTCTTAGAGCTACTGCTCTGTAGCTGTCTCTCCGGATCCATCACTACTGAAAACTGTTGACATACATTCCAGTGGATGTTTGTTCATTGGTATTTTTTCTGCTCCTGCTGGAGTAGGTCCTTGCTTGCCCTGAAGTGGTACCCATTCTGTTCCATCCTCAGTATCCAATATATTGAAACCAGTTCTGTTTAACAACTAACTCCATCAGCTAGGACCTGATTTTGATGATTTTCCCCTTTCTTTTTAGTGTCTTGGTGTCCTTTGCTCTCAGAATCATCCCAGTTTATGTAAAACAAATCCAATATCTTGAATTTCAAAGAGAATGGGCTTGGGGGGTCTCAGCTCCACAGAAACTGCTTGGTCATGTGAATAGTCTTTTGACTCCTTTCTTAGACCAGCTCTAATCTCCAGGAAATTGGGATAATCTAATTAGGCAACCAAGAGTTCTAGAACCATTTAATTCAGAGCAATGGTGTACCTTTACCTTAAATGTCTTATGGTAAGAAAACCACTCAATGTTCAGTGATAGCTTAAGGAAGATTTATTCCAGATGAGCTTTGGTGCCCACATAGATCAAAGCCATGTTACGTTTATTACATACTATGTGATAGAAGTGCTAGAGTCACCCTCATCAGGCATCAGGACATAGTATGTATGTTCAGTTTCTCATATCCTGGATATATGCTTTCTGTCTTCTAGGAATTACATTTGGATGCAAGTAACAGAAACTAGAATTAATGGCAGAAAAAGAGAAGTGTATGTATTTTTTTCATATAAAGAAGTGCAGAGGTAGGCAATCCAGGGAGGGCATAGCAGTTCCGTAGATATCAGGGTTCTAGTCTCTTTTTGATTTTCTGCCCCACTAACCTACATTGTGACTTCAAAGACACGTCATGGTTTTTGGTGGCTAGTATTGTTCTAGCTGTCACGTCCAATTTCTAGGCAGCAGGAGAAAGGGACAGATCATATGGACAAATCTCCTAGTCAGGTACCTTCTTGTAAGTAGCAATTGACGATATCTCATCTCTGGTTACATTTCACGACTAGCTTTTAATCAGATGACCACATCATGGTTTTTTAGCTGGATATATTGCTGCCCTGAGAAACCAGGATTCTGTTGCCACAAGAAGGGAAGATTGGATAATGGGTGATGACTAGCCTTCTTTGCCTCATGTACTACATAAGATGTTAAGATACTGATCGAAGTATTTCATAAATAAGTAGAACAATGAACATTACTCTTTAGTCAAAGATTTTTCGGTGCAGTTACCCCACTCTAAATGGCCCTGATGGAGACCTTTAATGTTTTCTAACCATTTAAAAATGAAAACAAAAACAAAAGCCCTGCCATTTTGTTATTCTCATAACAAATTAAGATGCATGGCTTCATGAGAAATTTAATAATTACTCCCAGGAATATGTTAGACAATTGAGGAACTTACGGATTTGACTAAAGGAGTCTGTGTCTGGATGTACAAATATATCTAGAACATTAGGTCTGTCAGAGGAAAGGTATATTTTAGACAAAAGGAGAAAGTGAGGCAGTAATTTGTCTAAGGTCACAAGTGAATAACCTGAATTATTTCAATAATTTACAGTATTATTAATTCAAAGGAAATGGATTCTCGATATATTTGAGTCATTCCTAGTCTTAAGCATAACTATTTGACAGAGCCTCTAGGTACTTTGATATGACTGTACCTATGCTGCTTCTAATTAGTATTGATTTTGAATTAATATTATCCCAGGACAGTTATTTTTGGTGCTTTTCCAGCTGTGTAAATACCCTTATTGCATAAACAGACTAAATTTAATCACAGAATTTACTGTGCTGGCAGTATTTACAACTTCATTGTGGACCCAATGTCTTAAACATCTGTCCTTCATTTACTATATCTTAAATATAAACTTTTATAACACACGCCAAATTATAAGTATTTACGCAAAGACACCATAGCATAATAGTGCTTGGAAGAAGGAGCAAATTTCTGAGAAAAGAGTTTAAAAATTAACACAGTTTGGGTTTGTTAATGGTGTCTGTCTCCCACAAAAACAAAGGGGAGCCCATCAGAAATAAGTAAGAAAGCATTTTTAAAAGACCTCCTGGAAGGTTAAACTTTATCATAATATCAAAAATGTTGAAATTAGTTTTTTTAAGGGGGAGATTTATGTTGTTTTTAAGTGCCTTTGTCTTGATTTAAAAATGATGCAACATTTTCATTAAATAACAAGTTCTTTAACTGGGAAAACATTGTGTGGTCTTTAAGGTAAATTAAGAGGATGTACAAAATAGAGAAACAGATTTAGTAAATCTATGACTTTCAAAAGTTATTTTTCCCACCAAACAGTATCTCTCCACCAAACTCTGTATCTCTCCAATTTGATTATGTAAAAGTCGTAGTATTTTTATAGTTAATTCTTTAGTTTGAGCCCTGCAAGGCTAGTTCCTCATGTATTTCCTCCAACTGATTTAATTTTGGATAAAATTATTTTTATCTGATTTTCCTTTGAGAAAATATGGATATTTGCTTCCTTGGCTGACTTACAGGTCCGGGGGTTGGGGGGGGAGGGTACTAAAGGACCCACGTGAATAGGCTTCCCAAGTAAGACAGCCGCCCCATGCAGAGATGCCTCCCAGGCTAGTATTTGTGTTCTGGAAGAGGCTGACTGGGAAAACAGGTATGGAGACTCCTCTGCTCCTTAGGATTTACAGATTGGTTTCCCCTATAATATACATGGGCGCGAACAGTGTTCTGAAAGACGAAGAAAATTTTTAAAAATGTAGACTTCTGGAACAGTACTGCTGACACATGAGGAGAAAAGAAAGTAGTGAGGGTAAAGAAGTGATGAACTACAAAAAACATTGTGCGAAGTTATGTCATCTGTTTTACCTGTTATTTGATTGTCTAAAACTAGCATTTTATTGTGCTGTTTATATATTTGCTTTATGTATGTATGTATTCTCTTTCCTAATGAGATTATAGTTGTTGGTTTTTTTTGTTTGTTTTTATGGAAACTACTATCCTTTACTCTTTTGGACTCTCCTATAGCATCTGGCATCATGTGAGACACTGTAAGCCTGAAGATATTTAACTGGATATGAGTGGCAAGTCTGATAAGTAGTGGTTCCTTCATGCAGTGTTTTGAGGATTATGAGGCTGTGTCTGTGTCAGGAGAAGAAAAACTAGAGTGATAAATTAGGCTGGGGTCTCTGTTTTATATATTGCTATATATCTGGAGCTTAGAATGGTGCTTGACAGGTTGGGAGTACTAAATAAATATTTTTTCAGTGAATGAGTAAATCATTCTGCAATACTTGAGAGAGCAAGTAAGAATGGAAGTGTATTTGCTATTCTGTTACTAAATTAACTCTAAAATCTCTTCTAATTCTAATCTGTGATTAGTATTAATATTTGTAAATTTAGCAGATATTATATCGGAATCTAAATTCAGAAGCTGCACTATCTTATAATTGTAGAATCTATGCAAGAGATGTACAGTCAAACCTGTTAATAATAATTAACTTAATAAAAATAGGGGTTCAACTACCCTGATTTAAGAAACAATGAAAAAAACCTCACCTATATTAACTTGACAAGTCTGTGTAAAGTTTAATATTATGCTAAACTCCTATTAATATTCAATTAGTTAATTGAGTGGCGTTCCTCTTCAATTTATATTTCAGTTTATATAGAGTGAAAGTTAATTAACCTGGCTCTGGAATAGGTGTGGGGATGATTGACTTCTGTTTTATGGTAAGGGTAAGATCATACTGGACCATTTATCTGATTATCTGATTTTATCATCATGACATCGAAATTCTAAAAGGGATTTTATACCTCTTTAAACTCAATCTTTCATATAAAATGGATTCCTGGAAAGTAAGTGATAAGAATTGTAGATTTTTACCACCAGGTTTAATCAATATTCAGATCTCCTGGTTTCATATTGATGCCTTTTTGAAATGTTAGTATTTCCCAGTGATTTTCCCCCTCAATATTAGTGAAAGAAGAGACTCTGCCAAGAACAAAATGATTCTGTACTACATGGAGTATCATCCAGAAGGGCATGGGGTGGAGTGGGAGTGGGAGGATGTTCGTTTGACCCAATGGGCTTCTTGATACATGAGGCGAAGGAGCAGGGAGAATAATGGTCCTCAAAGTATGCCCCAAGGACCCTTGGGAGGTCTCTAAGAAACTATTGGACATTTGCACATTCAAAACTGTTTTATAATAATACTAAGACATTATTTGTCTTTTTTGCTGTGCTGACATTTGCTTTAGTGGTTCAAAAGACAATAGTAGGGAAAACGGCTGGTACCTTAGCACCAACCAAAGGTGGTGGCAACAGGCATTTTACCATTGTGTTCTCCATTGTCACATTCTTGAAGTAAAAAAGAAAAGTGAACATTTAACTTAAAAATGTCCTTGATAAAAAGGTAAAAAAATCCATTTATTAAATCTCAACCCTTGTGTACATGCCTTTTCAATATTCTGTGTGATGAAATGGAAGTATGCTCTGTGCCTGCCATTGCGCACTGAAGGGCAGTGGTTTTACTCAGGAGTTGTTGCTAAATGAGTTCCTTTTTGTTGGATCAGCATCTTTAATTGAAAGAGTGACCAACAAACTATGACAATTCAGATTTGGACATTTGGTGGAAAATTTTTTTGAAAAGAAAGTGAGCCTGTTGAGGACAATAATGGACAGTATTTGAGCTGCTGATAAAATATGAACTTTTAAGTAAAAATTCAAATAAAAACTTAAATTTTGGAAACCTTGTGATTGCTGCCATGAGCCTTGAGAGTATCCAACTATTGAAAAGCTTTTTTCATGACACTGGTGTGGATATTAGCAGATGTGATTTTTTTTTTTGTCATTTCGTAAGGAAATGTGTTAACATTTCAAACTCTGTGGGGGTCCATGAACTGATATTTATATTTTCCAAATGATTAATGCATGATTTTATACAATTATATATGGATAAAAGATCTAGTCAAAGTAAAAGGTAGTAAAATGTATTTTAATGTAACAGAATACAAATATTTCATTGTTATGGTTCAGATTCTACATTGCAGCGAAACTTAAGAAACTACTACATGTTGGGGCGCCTGCGTGGCTCAGTCAGTTAGGTGTCCAACTTCCGTTCAAGTCAAGATCTTGTGTTTTGTGGGTTAGAGCCCCACATGGGGATCTCTGCTGTCAGCCCAGAGCCCTTATCCAATCATTTGCCTCCCTCTCTCTCTGCCCCTCCCCCATGTGCACCCATGGGTGAACTCTTAAAAAAACCTACTACATGTTGAGTTTTGGTGTAGTACTAAGGAAGACTTATATCCACGTTATCTGAAAAGGCTATTAAAGTATTTCCCCCTTTTCCTTTCTCTTTATCTGTGGGAGACAGGAATGCCTTCACATACTTCAAACGAAATAACATATAATATATTGAATGCAGAGGCAAAGTTGAGAATCTGATTTTCCTTTAAGCTAGATACTTACCACCAAATTATTTTTATTTGAAGAAACATGATTTTCATGAAAACTATTTTTGTGTTACAGTAACATATAGTGGATTTATTAATATTATTTTTAAATGAATATACATCTCATTTAAAATTTTTTTTTGAGAGAGCATGCTTGTGCTCAGGTGGGGAGGGGCAGACTGAGAGGGGGAAGGAGAGGGAGAATCCTAAGGAGACTCCACACACAGCACAGAGCCTGATGTGGGCTTGATCTCACCACAGTGAGTTCATGACCTGAGCAGAAACCATGAGTCGGACACTTAACTGAATGAACATCGCAGGTGTCCCTCATTTTAATTTTAATAAGGTAAATAAAAAAACAAAATAGATGTTAACAAAAATAAACAAAAGTTCTTTTGGGTCCTTAATATTTTTTAAGAATGTAAAGGAATGCTGAGACCAAAATGTTTAATGACACTTCTCTCAACTCTAGATTAGAACAGGTGCCTCTCTACCTATAGAGTGATATTCCTTAATATATTAGTATTGTCTCAGTACAGTCGTTACCATTTCATTTTTTCATTTGTTGATATATTCAACACATAATTACTGTGTACCTTCTGTCCTATTAGGTCATGGGAATTATTTCAAGAAAAGATTCTGTCCCCTGCTTATTTTTAAGCTTCTCTAAAGCCAGGTCTGAGTGCTATAGTCCTTTTTATTTCCCTAATCACGGTAAAGTTATTTAATATTGGTTTTCTCTTTCCTCTTTTCAACTTTATAGATATGGAAATGTGGCTTGGTATTTGTTTTCATGTTTTTGCCATTTGTTACTAGGACAGAATTTGGCTAATATTTAAACAAGTACACCATTTATCCACTTCCCTTTCTTTCTAGTGTGTTTGAAATCATGGAAGAGGTAAATACCTTTCAGCATTTTGTGTATATGCAATTTTATACAAATGGTAGGGATGAGAGACAAGAAGGGCATGGGTAAGAGAGAGAGAGATGAAAGTCTTTAACAAGGTGTCTGTAGAGTATTTTCCAGATCTATCCCTCACTTTTGTAGGGGCAAGGCAAGAGTACAGACAACTGCACAGCATATGTAATCTATTTAAAAGTTCTAAATTAGGCACATATGCTATTTGCTAATTGCTCTTGGCCATCCTTTGGACCTAGGATTGCACACTCTGGTTCTTTGGGAAAAGAGTTCTGAGGTCATGGTCACGTGAAAGGAGGGATGGTAAGGTCCAGAGAGGCCTGTCCTGTGTTACATTGGATTCCTTGTAGTGGTGAGGCATGCAGCCAAAAAGGGATTGGAGGGGATACCTTTAAAGTGCATACCTCAAGACTAGGACCTTGTTTGTCCATGTCTAAGGGCAAGGCTGGTATGGGCCATATATTACTTATATTAGAATCTCCAGCAGTGCTTCTTAAAAATGCAATTTTGTAGACCCCATCCCAGACCTGAATGAATAGAGAGCAATACGGCGCAAAGGTAGGTGTTATGAACGTCAATAGACATAGGTTATGTTTTGAGGGATTTTTTGGGGCAGACATATGAGTTTCTGCTTAGCATCAGTATTTCATTGTGGCTGTTAAAAATGTCTTTCTAAACATTTGATCTAATTTAATTCTCTTAGCAACTCTTTGAGGTTTTTATTCCCATGCTTCAGAGTGTATTCTGTAATGCCATTGGGGAATTTGAATCTCGAAATGGCCTTAGGATATTCCTTCTCTAATGCCAAGTTCCTACATATTTTTCACCAGTATGTGCAATTAATAATGTTATGGATTAAATATACTTATGTCTACATCAAAAAGGAAAATACTTTTTGTGAAATGTTAGGCGAATATTGAAGGCCTAGGAGGGGAAATCCCTTCTGAATTTTGAAGAAAATACTATCTTTTTAATAAAATGAATTCACATTAAGCAGAATGAATTTTATTATGCAAGTTAAACCTGAATATTTAATGATGACTTATAAAGTAGTTACTAAAAATGCATGTTAGTAACTTTGTGTGCATGTAACAATATCATCACATGTGCATTATAGTGTTGTTGATAATTTGCATTTGCAGTGCTTTTTCAAAAAATAATTTTCGGTTTCTAGAATAACAATATTGTCTACAGAGGTGCCTGAGTGGCTTAGTAGGTTGAGCATCCACTCTTGATTTAGGCTCAGGTCATGATTCCAGGGTCATGGGATGGAGCTCTGTGTCAGTCTCCATGCTGGGCAGGAAGCCTGTTTAAGACTCTTTCTCTCTCTCTCTTTCTCTTTCTTTCTCTCTCTCGCTCCCTCTCTCCAACTCTCTCTCCCTGTCTCCTTTTGCCCCTCCCCAGCTTGGGTATGTGTGCTCTCTCTCTCTCAAAAAATAATAATACTGTCTACAGAGAAGTTATGGATCAAGTTGGGAATTGTATAAAAACACCTATATTGTTTTTGGAAAGTATTGTTTAAAAGGAGTGAATGGTCAAATTTAGAAGTAACTAATAATAGTCCTGTGAAACCAATAATGAAGTCATTTACTAACTTAAAAAAAATTGTGGTCTCACGCCTAGAAAGTGCTATTTAGTAGCAGGGGTGAGAGGGTGGAGCTAGTTACTGCTAACCATACAGTACTCTAGTTGTTTCCCACAGTTAATATTAACTACTGCAGATTTGTAATTTATAATGTGAAAGCAGTTTAGTCCCTGGGATTACCTGGATTATTTAGTATTTTGCATCTCTGTGAAATACTGAATGGCCGCTTGTTCCTGGAATCGTATGAACTTTTTGGGCAGCTATTTTGGGAATTATTTCATACAACTGAAATGTCTTCCTAATGATACTGTTTCTCTTCTAAAAAGGAATAGCCTAGGATTCAGTTTTGGCTTGCATAGACAAATTAACATAGTGTGGTGAAGAAATGGGGCCCGGACTAGAAGAGTTAATCTTTAAGTTCAGCTTGAGCTGTGTGTGCTGATCCTTTTCTGCTTCTTGTTAATTGGCGCCTCAGACTCCCTACTAATTAATGGGAGAGCATGGGGCAGGTGGCGCCATTTTATTTTGATAATCCTTGTCATCAATGTCCACGTAATCTTGTTTAATTATAATGAATGTGCATTTGGGGTGCGTGAACTTTTAACAGCTTTTTTTCACTGGAAGTTCACTGGTCAAGGACAGTTTTGCAACTGTCAGATGCTACTACGTATTGCAAACAAAGACACTTGTTTTAGCTTTTTAGTTGTTAATTCACACAAGTGGCAGTCACTAAATGGAGGTGCTGTGTGCTTTTTAAAAACTAGACGGGAATAACTCTAGCCAGAGAAATTAAAGAAATCCGTGCTTCTTTTAATTGTGTGTGTGTGTGTGTGTGTGTGTGTGTGTGTGTGTGTGTGTGTGTTTGGAGTGAGGGTAAGAAATTTTGTTTAAATAGGGACATTTAATTTTAAGAGTACTTAATGGATAAAAATATTAGAGTAATGTTTTCTCTGGAAGGAAGAGCTGAGGCAGGAAGTCAAAATAAATGGAACTGATTTACTTAAGAATTTGCAAGTTTTAGCTGTGAAATGACCAGATAAATGATTCTCTTGGAGAGTGGATAGCTGTTAGAAAATGCATATTTTGCTCATTTCCATTTTAAAGAGACTGTTCTTGCTTTCAGGTATAAAGATGGGTTTAGCTAAAAATAAATTCAGAGTAGTTTTGAAGTTTGGGGACAAGTCTTAAAATTGTGTTCCAAGCAATGCATTATTTATTTGGGGGAAGTGGGAGAAAAGGAGGGAGGAAGAAGTCAAAAAACACCTCCTTGGCTGTTAATACCTTGAAACTTAGTGGAAAGGAAATAACACCCAATTTATACGAACTCCAATGTAAACAAACAGGAGCTATGATGGGAAATAGCACCAGGGCCAATTTATAAGACTTGGTCCATGTTCATTTTTCAGATAAAACTTCCTGTACTTACTCCTACCCATTATGGGCCAGACCAAAACCAAAATAAATCTTCCTCAAATGGTATAGGGAAACATTTTAATTGGGTGATATTTTTGGAAAATCAGAAATCGTTATTTCGCTATTGGTACCTTGATAAAATTTCATGTACTATTTCAAAGTGTAAATTTTTATGAACTTGGATGTTAATTATATACTTACAGTTTAATAATGATAACAGTGTTTTGGTATATAATATTTTTGTGTCTAATCAGAGAATCTTGACTTAATGTAAATTTACAGTTAAAATTAAAATCCAAATCTGTGGTCTTCACTTAAATAGGTGGTTCTCCACCTAGAGGCAGATTTCTTCCCTCTCCCCACCCAGGGACATATATCCATGTCTGGAGACGTGTTTGATTTTTACGACTGGGAGGAGGTGCTACTGGCATTTAATGAGAGAAAATGATGGATGCTGTTAAACATCCTAAAATGCACAGGACAGCCCCCCACAAAAAGAATTATCTGGCCCAAAATATTAATATTGCTGGGATTGAGAAACCTGCCCTACCTAAGTGATGCTTTCTACTGATGAAACACTACTGATTTGTAATCTGTGGATTGTGAAGATACTGGAAATTACCTGAAGAAATGCTACATTGAAGGAAACAATCATATGTAGGTATGTAAGTATTGGGTTGTATGGGATTAACTAATATATAACACCTTCCTAATTTTATTTTGTTCTCTCCCTTTCAAATGACAAATTTTTGTCCTGCAATAAGTGATTCACTATGAGGAGCGATGATTAGTAAACTAAACGGTTAACAAAATCATGGTAATCATTTTGCAATATGTACATACATCAGAAGTGTTATGTTGTACACCTTAAACTAGTACAATGCCGTATCAATTATAGCTCAGTGAAACGGGGAACAAAAGTGTCTTATGGGGGAAATAATCTGAAATCTCAGGGGAAAGAGAAGTTACACATGTGTTGTAGGTTTTTCTCTCAGTATTGACTATATATATTCAAGATAGAAGAAAGTGCAGTGCTTACTTGGCCTGAAAGGAATGCAGTGTGGCCAGGAATGATATATGCCAGATCGCATGCTGCTGTGCTTATAAAGCCTGCAACTTCCTTGGTGTGGAATAGCTGTTTGTTAGATGACTTCCTCCTCCTCCTCCTCCTCCTCCTCCTCCTCCTCCTCCTCCTCCTCCTCCTCCTCCTCCTTCTTCTCCTTCTTCTCCTTCTTCTTCACAGAGAGAGAGAGAGAGAGCACAAGGAGGGGAGAGGCAGAGAGAGAGAGAGAATCCCAGGTGGGCTTTGCACTGTCAGTGTGGAGACCGATGCAGGACTCAAACTTGCAAACCCCGAGATCAAGACCTGAGCTGAAATCAAGAGTCACATGCTCAACTGACTGAGCCACCCAGGCGCCCCTAGAAATTTTAAGAAAGATTTTAACCTAGCAGCTAAATTCAGCCTCAGTTCATCTGATTTGAAAAGTTTTTCCTCTTCTTTTATTCCTATGTGATTTTTGTCAACCTGTGATAAGTAGAGAAAGATTTAAACCAGGCATTTATTTATTATCAAAACAAGAGCTTGATTCCAAATTAAACAGTTTAAATTTTATTGGCTCATTATTATTTTTCTTTAATGATAAGAATGCAACTAAATATATGCTGAGTAGTATATACCAAGTGTCCTTTTTTGGTGTTCTGCTGTTCAAAAGTTGCTACATCAGTTCTTGCTGACTTCCTTATATCATAGGGAAGATATACAATGTAAAAAATTTAAAGTTATATAATACTTTATGTAATATATGTAAAGCATATGTAAATGATGGCGTGTAAAATGTTTCTGAACTCACCACTGTAGCTAAGAAATTTAACATTAACATTGTTAGTGCTGTTTGAACATTGGCTGAAATAGACATGTTTGCATTTTGAGCTGATCTGTTCTTAGGTATTATTGGCAAAGCATGTTGTATTTAAAGAGCTCAACAGAAAATTAATATATACTAAATATGTGAGAAGCAAGAAAGATTTCGGTTAACCTATATATTCCCCCAAAATAGCTTTCTAAAGAAATGAAAAGTAACTTGTTTGGCACATAATTTAGTAGTTTTTTTTTAATGTCTTATTCCCTGGGAGAGGAGAAATGGGACCAGCGCTGAGGCCCGCAGTGCTGTAGGGAACTTGTTGGATGGCAGGAGGCTTTGTCCACAGAAACATGAGGGCTCATTCAGCTTGGTGACTGCAGTATATTTTATAAGGAAACCTATGTCTAAAAATAGATGCTGAATGAAACTTCTTTTAGAGCACAGGGCCATATGGTTGTTAAAGGGCCACTTTGTTTTATTGGAAAGAAAATATGAAAACTCCCCATTTGGAAGCAAGTCTTAGTAGTGAGTGTTAGAAAATGTCTTTTTGTGCACTGTTAGTAGTAGGTAAGTATTTCAAAACAGATGTGTTTTCTAACCACATTGATTAAAAAACTACCTTAATTGACATTTCTCAGATTCTGTTACAGTGTACTTTTTTTTTCTTTTTTCTGAATGATAGTAGCAATCATATATAATCATTGAGCAGGGGTTTTTTTCCTCTGAATTTTGGCAGATGTTTAATATTTGAAACAAAATATAAAATTGAAGAAAACTGTACTAAAGTTCCAGATGAACTTTTATTTAGTCTTTAAAAAATCACGTGATATGCCCAGTCCAGAGTTTTAATGTTCTATTCTCTGACAGGAAAATATGTTTATTTCTGTGATGTTTATAAGCACGTGCCCCTATGTAGTCCATTTCTGAGGCAGCAATGCAATTTCTGAAATCTGAGTTTATAAAAATACTTTGAGAATTAAGTTCTAAATGTGACTTTATGAAACCGATACTAAAATAGTATATGTCATACAACTACCACTGTTAGTTTAAATGAATTACAAAGATGTAATACAAAGTCTGTTTTCAATATGATAGAGGGAAAGAAAACAACCTGATTTATTCCAGGAAGGACTGGGTTCTGGATCACCAATAATGTCTTGGAGCTCAGATTAAATATATATATATATATATATATATATATATATATATATATATATATATATATAGTGAGTGGAAACTACCCTGTTAACTGGTCATACTCTGAGGTTATAATTGAGGAAAACTTGAAATGCTTTCTTTCCTTCCATGAGCACAGTGTATCTTTATAGTAAAATTGCCACTAACTTCATTCTCCTTAATGTGAGAGTATTTCCCATTTCCAATGAAAAGCCCATAGGGCTCAAAATAAATGAAACCTACCATGTTTCCGTTTAAATACACACACACACCCAAAACTTTCCTCCATACTCTTTCTTCTCTCTCCTAAGAGACCTCTGCCTTCTCCTATACAGCATATGACTGCCAGCAAAACTTCTAGTATGGTAAAATGTTTTAAATTTATATGTTCTTTCCAGCTCTTATGTCAGAGACCCTTGAACTTAACTTCAGTTCTAGAAGCAGTGATGGCAACCTTCAACACTTACTTCTTTTAAAGTGTGTTTATATGCATTTGTGTAATACATTTTTGGGTTCCCTGGCTTTGAAACATAGGCCGTAAATGAAACAGACCTTTCCCACCAAATGTACTGTAATAGATGCATGTTTATACACATGAATGAGAAGTATATTTACAACAGGTTCTAATGTAAGGACTTTAATTTTGTGCAGTATCTTTCACATGTGATATGTCATTTATTCAGTGGGACAATATTGTGTGGCATAAGGGGATTTCCATTTTATGGCAAGAACCAATACAAGCAGGGTTAATCGCAGGAGGGGGGAAATCTGTGACCCTTAATCTGAGGCACTTTCCCTCAGACCATACTAAAAATTCTATTTTAAAATCCAGCAAAATGACACAACTTATTAATAGTACTGTTGAATTCAGAATTGCTGAAACTGTCTATAATTTAGCCCACGGGGCCAACACTCTTAGCTACTTGAATAATAATGATTCTTAGTAGCTAATATTTTAGAGTCCATATTTGCATACTGCATATTTTTTCTGTAATTAAGGAATATGTAACAATGTATCCGTCTTTTTTAAAATTTTATTTTTTACTTTTTAAAATTTACATCCAAATTAGTTAGCATATAGTGAAACAATGATTTCAGGAGTAGATTCCTTAATGCCCCTTACCCATTTAGCCCATCCCCCCTCCCACAACCCCTCCAGCAACCCTCAGTTCTCCGTATTTATGAGTGTCTTCTGTTTTGTCCCCCTCCCTGTTTTTATATTATTTTTGTTTCCCTTCCCTTATGTTCATCTATTTTGTCTCTTAAAGTCCTCACATGAGTGAAGTCATATGATTTTTGTCTTTCTCTGACTAATTTCACTCAGCATAATACCCTCCAGTTCCATCCATGTAGTTGTAAATGGCAAGATTTCATTCTTTTTGATTGCCAAGTAATACTCCATTGTGTGTGTGTGTGTGTGTGTGTGTGTGTGTGTGTGTGTGTGTGTATCACATCTTCTTTATCCATTCATCCATCGATGGACATGTGGGCTCTTTCCATACTTTGGCTATTGTGGATAGTGCTGCTATGTTTATTACATGGGAGTGCATGTGTCCCTTCAAAACAGCACACCTGTATCCCTTGGATAAATGCCTAGTAGTGCAATTGCTGGGTCTTAGGTAGTTCTATTTTCAGTTTTTTGGGGAACCTCCATACTGTTTTCCAGAGTGGCTGCACCAGCTTGCATTCCCACCAACAATGCAAAGAGATCCTCTTTCTCCACAACCTCGCCAACATCTGTTGTTGCCTGAGTTGTTAATGTTAGCCATTCTGACAGGTGTGAGGTGGTGTCTCATCGTGGTTTTGAGTTATATTTCCCTGATGATGAGTGATGTTGAGCATCTTTTCATGTGTCGGTTAGCCATCTGGATGTCTTCTTTGGAGAATTGTGTATTCATGTCTTTTGCCCATTTCCTCACTGGATTATTTGTTTTTTGGGGGTTGATTTTGATAAGTTCTTATAGATTCAGGATACTAATCCTTTATCTGATATGTCATTTGCAAATATCTTCTCCCATTCTGTCGGTTGCCTTTTAGTTTTGCTGATTGTTTTCTTCACTGTGCAGAAACTTTTTATTTTGATGAGGTCCCAGTAGTTCATTTTTGCTTTTGTTTCCCTTGCCTCTGGAGACATGTTGAGTAAGAAGTTGCTGCGGGCAAGATCAAAGAGGTTTTTGCCTGCTTTCTCCTCAAGGATTTTGATGGCTTCCTGTCTTACATTGAGGTCTTTCATCCATTTTGAGTTTATTTTTATGTATGGTGTAAGAAAGTGGTCCAGGTTCATTCTTCTGCATGTCGCTGTCCAGTTTTCCCAGCACCACTTGTTGAAGAGACTGTCTTTATTCCATTGGATATTCTTTTGTGCTTTGTCAAAGATTAGTTGGCCATACGTTTGTGGGTCCATTTCTGGGTTCTCTATTCTGTTCCATTGACCTGAGTGTCTGTTCCTGTGCCAATACCATACTGTGTTGATGATTACAGCTTTGTAGTATAGCTTGATGTCTGGGATTGTGATGCCTCCTGCTTTGGTTTTCTTTTTCAAGATTGCTTTGGTTATTCAGGGTCCAACTTATCCATCTTGCTTTTAGAAAACTTTCTTTTTCTTTTGATGATGAAAGATGATTGATCTTGACAATTAAAAATATTTTATACATTTCAGATGAAAATTTTATCTGCTGGGTGAATGTCTCAGCCTTTTGAGGTTTCTCCCACTCCTAGGATTCTACCAACCATCTCTTTCTCAGGTCAGTGTGAGGGAATGCTTAAGAAGCCTCATGGTAATGGGAGAGGGGTATCCCATTGGCCTCCTTCCTCTGTAACCCACTGTTTCTGCTGCTATGAAGGTTGCCTGCCTGGTTACTCAGTCTGTGGTCCAAGACATTCCAGAACACAAGGGTTTATTGTATCTGTGAATACAATATGAACACAGATAATCCAGCTTCCTTTGTTCATTCCATAAATGTCGACTGTGCCTCATGTGTTCTAGGCATAGTTATAGATGCTTTGGACATTGCAACTGAGCATAACAAAATATCTGCTTTCAAAGTATCCACATTCAAGAGGAGGTAGACAATAAATACATCAATATGTAGAGAAAGATTATCCAATTAGATAGAAAGAAATGATCTGAAGAAAAAATGAGTTAGAAAAGTTGGTGGTTACTTTTCTTAGAATGGTCATGATACTGAAATCTAAATAATGGGAATAAGATAGAGGAACAGGTATAAAGACTGTCAAAGGAAATTAGTGGTGTGTTTGAGGGATAGACAGAAAACCAGCATTCAGGGCACATTTTGGAAAAAGGGGAAAAAGATAAGGAAGTGAGGTCAAAAAAGAGGCAGAGGCCAAATTATGAAAGCCATAGTAATGAGTATGGTTTTGTTTATAACTGGAAGTTTTAAGCAGAGAAGTAATATGTGATTTACACCTCCGTAGATGTCACTTTGGTTGCTGATTGGAGAGCTCAGTTTGTGGCAGGACATAGTGGAATCAATGAGTTAAAGAGGAAACTGTTACACAGCTTTCTGCAAGATACGTGATGGCAACTGGGTCTAGAGTTTTTGCAATGGTAGTGGTGAGAGTGGTTCTATTTGGGATATATTTTGGATATGGTACTTCCAGGTCATGATATAATGAAATGGATATGAGACCTGAGAGAGAGAGAGAGAGAGGAATTAAGAAAGGCTTAATGATTTGGGAACAGAAAATATTTCTTGTAAGGATTAAAAATGGTTAATTGCTTGCCTTACTGACTGGCTTGGTTGCTTTCCTTCATTGATTCATTCATTCATTTTTGTGCAAGTGTGAGGTATCCTGATACGCTCTGCATTATGCATATTAATTGTTTCCAGAAGTTGCTTCTTCAGTGGGTTCAAATCCACTTAATCAGAGGAGAGGAAGTGGGATGAATTTCGGAATGGATTTTTAAATTTCAAAGTGATGTTCAGAAATGCCATCTTCATTAGGAATCACTTTTTAAATATCTGTTGTAGAACTATAATCAAAATCTCAGCTCACTGGAATGGTCTTTTAGTATCTTGGTTTACCATGGTTTATCAAGAGAAAGGAAACTGCTCAAATTTCTGCTGTGATTTTGAAGCAGTCTTAATAACCTGTTTTAAGATAACAGACACAATTGTTAAATATTTGTTTAGGTTTTATTATAACCAGCACAGATTTATGATTGCATTTTTATGTGCCTTGTATAGTCATTATGTATGGTATATCTTAGCTCATTTTATAGAACATAACTGTATGTATTATATGGAGGTAAATATATGAATCTTGTGTAACATTTTCGTCATATAGATGACCTGTTTGATTCTGTAATTTTAATCAGAAATTCAGACCTAAATTATTATATTAGGAACAACCCTAATATTACAGAAAAGTATGGACTTCAGAACACAGTTGTGAAACTGTACCTTTATCAAGTTACAAAGTAATTTTCTGTTCATACTGACTCTGTCTGCTTTAAGCATGATTTCTCACCATCTCTTACTCTAGGTATTTTATGTCTGATGTTCTCAGTATCGTTACGACGATTTTTTGTTTTCCTGAAAAAATTTCCCTTTAATGTTCATATAACCGTTAGATAACATTAGGAGTTTTCCCCAGAATGTCTGTATTATTTTAAAGAAAAATGGTAATTATCAGAATTATTCTGAATCTCATTTGTCTAAATCTAGTACAGTGTACCGTAGTTATAGATCTAAAAAAAGTCTGTACTTTTTAAATATGGATGTCAGATTTTTCTTAATACTTAAAGTTTTCCAGTAGTTCAGGTTCCTGCTTCTTTTTCTGTGGCCAATTAAAAAAAGAGCAGGACTTTTTTAAGGTCAGAAGATCAGCTTGATTTGTTTGTAAAATATAAAAAGAAATATTTGTTTCTAAGACCAGAAAAATCTGTTTTCTGGTTAACTTACTTTTTTATGTTTTGCTTTGTTAAAAAATCAAAAATAAAGTTAGAAGTAGAAATACCATTTGATTCATGGGTTAATTTATTGGAGTCCTAAGTGCTAATTTAGTTATCTGAAGTTATCGGATTAAAAACAGAGGAGGGAAAAAAAAACAAAAACAAAATTTCTCCATTTCTCATGACCAAATCTTACCTGCTTTTTCCTCAATATGTGATTCTGAGGGGGAAACCCAGCTTGCTTTAGTATTCATATTTCCTTTGAACTGAATGATAAATGCTGAACCATCATGTCAAGCCTATTCTGAAGATGTCTGGAATAACAATAAACCCTTTGTGATGAAACTAGCACAGGGTAGCTATTTACCAAGTTAAACATCATGAACTTACTTATCTTTATTCCAGTGTACTTTAACATCAGCGGTCATCAGCTTATATATTGGGAAAACCTGAGTTAAAATAATTACCATAAATAGAATGTACATATTTTCACTTTGTCTTGTACTTTCATTCCCAGACTGCTCATATAATTAAATTGGTAATGAGATGCCTGCTTTATGTGCACATACACATATATTGTCTAGTATGTTCTATGCTTTTTATTAGGGGTGCTAATAATTAATGATCTTTTATCTGTGTATTACTTTTTACTTCATGGTACTTTTTACTGTGTCAGAGATTGTCTTGCAGAGACAAACTTTCCACAGTTGGAGAGCCACCAGAGGAAAGGAAAGCACACTATTATTCAAATGAACTAACTTAATGAAGATCATTTCTTCACTGCAGAGGCAATAGGAAAGCAGGGCCAGAAGCATTTACCCCAGGAGGTTATATATAGGATGATTGGAGACATTCCCAAAGACAATGAGGCACTAGCATTTGTTTAAGAGAAAGGCTATTTCCCTCTGAGGGCTCATGCTGGAATTAACTGGTGTCATTTTGAAGGAGGGTTTTGCTAATTGGCATCTCCCAATTGTATATAATGCCAACACCTTTTTCTATTAATTATTTGCCATAAACATAGCTCAGTAAACCAAAACTCCCTGCAAACTGAAAAAGATTTAAGAGGAACTGTTGCAATTTAATTAGGTTCCAAAAGCCCTATGTGAACTATAACAGTTGGTTGGTATTATTTGTATAATGTTTTGTCGTTTGACGTTGGAGGCATTATGTTCATGTATTGTGGTGATGGCCTGCTGAGTAATTGCAAGGTTCATTATACCACCAAGACTGTCAAGGGCATTTATGGATATTCATGTGCAGTGAACCCTTGAACTTGAACTGGTCATTCTTGTCTCCCATGGCTGGAATTGTGTTTACTCTAAATGGCAGGAGAAACTTTAATTATGAAACCATAAAAGAAGCAAAATTACCTAAGTTTTAAAATGGTAAATGGGCTATTAAGAAATGTACCTGCCGTTTTTCCCCTTTGCTGTAAAAATGTTATCTGTACTCTCAAGGAAACTCATCATAATCCTAACCTTTAAAAAAAATTTGAAGACCTACTGCTTGGTAGTAAATCTGTGCTTCCAAATTGTGTTTTTATGTAAAAAGATACTAGATATCCATTATTTCTACTTTAGGAAATCCATTTATAGACCAAATATTAAGAAAAATTGAACTTATTAATACGAAGTTAAAAATATCCAAGCATTGTGCATTGATTTGAAAACTTTTGAAAATATGAAAGAAATTTAAGAAGCAGAATTGAAGAAGTATGCATGTAAAGTATACATATATATATTTATCAACATTCATACATATATACATTTATCAACATTTAACTATGTGTCAGTGCTAAAGTATATAACACTCTCTTTATGAGTGTCCTTCCCCTAGACTTTTACGTTCTTGATAATAGAAGCATTTTCTTAATGTATCTTGTCTCATAGTACTCAGCACATGGGTCTTGTTCAATGAGGTTTTATTGAACTGAAGAGAGCTGAGACAAAAGATGGCATATAAGAGGGTTGTAGTTGGAAGTGGAGAGTTATGCCTGGAACATGGAATGCATGGAGAATGGTGGCAAGAGATGGAATTCGAAAATTAGGAGGGGAAGATGCTTCTGTTCCCAGGTGCTTGGATCATACACAGAGGATGTTATGGGGCACTTGCAGGATTTTGAGCAGCTAATCACACTGAGAGCATGGGAGTGGATGGAAATGGGGCAGGAATAAGAAACCAACTCTGATTTGTCCATGCTGGGATATGTTATCCTTGAAGCCTGGTTTGCACAAAGGTCTTATTGTTTTTTAAGCAAAACACAATTCTTACAAGAAACTTTAATTGTGAGAAACTATACACAACACAAAACTTAATTGTTTTAATCATTTTTAAGTGTTACAGTTCAGTAGTTTTAAGTACATTCACATTGTTGGCCAGTTAATCTCTAGACCTCTTCGTCTTTGCAATTTGAAACTCATAGTCTGCTGAGACAGCTATAATAATACAGTAGACTGAGTGGCTTCAATAATGGCCATTTATTTTACAGAGTTCAGGAGACCAGAAAGTCCAAGATCTGGGTGCAGGAAGATTTAGTTTCTGGTGAGGGCTCTCTTCCTAACTGGTAGACAGCTGCCTTCTTACTATCCTTACATGGCAGATGAAAAAGAGAACATAAGAGAGCTCACTCTTCTCCTCTTTTTCTCTTCTTGTGAGGCCACTAATCCCATTTTGGAGACAGCACTTTATGGCCTCATGACTTCATCTAAACCTAATTATCTTCCAAAGGCCCCACTTCCAAATGTCATCACATTGGGGGTTATGGCTTCAACATAACAATATCACAACAATACTTATTTTTTTGTTACTGACTTAATTCATTTAGCATAATGTCTTTAAGATTCATCCATTTTATAGTATGTATCAGAATTTCCTTCCTATTCAAGGCTGACTAATATTTCATTGTATGTATATACCACATTTTGTTTATCCTTTCATCTTTTGAAGAACATTTGAGTTGCTCCCAGCTGTTGGCTATTGTGAATAATGTTGCTGTGCACATGAGAGTGTAAATATTTTTTTCAAAACCGTGCTTTCAATTCATTTGGACATACACCCAGAAGTAGAATTGCTAGATTACATGGTAATTCTATTTTTAATCTTTTGAGCAGACTTCCTACTGTTTTCCATAGCAGCTGTATCCTTTTACCTTCCCACCAACGGTGCACAAAGTTTCAATTTCTCCACAACCTCGCCAATACTTGATGTTGTTGTTGTTGTTTTGGTAGTAGTCGTCCAATTGGGTGTGAGATGATGTCTCGTGATTTTGATTTGTATTTCCCTAGTGGATAATTGACTTTGAGTGTCTTTTCATGTCTTATTGGCCTTTTGTATATGTTCTTTGAAGAAAGGTCTGTTCATGTCCTTTGTCTATTTCTTAATTGGGTTGTTTGTTTTTGTAGTTGTCTAGTTAAAGCTATTCTTTATATATTCTGGATAATCCCTTATTAGGTTTATGATTTGCAAATTTTCTCTCATTTCAGAGATTGCCTTTTCATGTTGTTGGTTGAATCCTTTGCATACAAGTTTTAAATTTTGATGTGACCCAATTTATCTCCTTGATTTATTGCCTGTACTTTTGGTGTCCTATCCAATAAATCACTACTAAATGCAATAACATAAAGCTTCTTTTCTGTGTGTGTTTGTTTGTAAGAGTTTTATGGTTTTAGTTCTTACATTTAGGTTTTTTATCCATTTTGAGTTCATTGTTGTATATATTGTAAAGTAAGGGTCCATTTTTTTTAAAAATGTGGATACCCGGTTTTCTTAACACCATTTGTTGAAATACTGTCCTTTCCCCATTGAATGGTCTTGTTAACCTTGGTGATGATCTATAGTGCTGCTGAAGCAAAGAAAAAGGGGGACCTTTCCACATAGAGATGAAGGAATGACCTAAAAGAATCTTGGGGAGACACTAGAGACCTTCTAAAAGTCATGGAGGAATAGAATGGTGGGACACTGTCAGATTAAGAGCAAAGAAAGAGGAATTTCACGCACATCCCTCAGCCAGAAAGAACATGCCTGCAATATTTTTGTTTGTTTTTGAAGGATAGCTGAAACGGACAAGAAAGCAAGTGTTAAAAGCATGGACAAAGATAAATGACAGGCACCTTACCTCAAGGAAATGTAACATGTAGTGGGGATGATAGCATGCATAAATAATTCAAATACAGGGGAAAGAGTAAATGTCATAGAAGTAATACTGATAAAATGCTGTGGACATTTAGAGGAGAAAATAGTTATTTCTTCTGAGAGGACCAGTTGGGTCTTGCTGGGTATAGTCATCCAGATTTCTCATTTGAAAGCAACAGAAACCAATTGTGATTCATTTACATAGAAAACACAGTTATTAAGGGGCTATTTGCTAGTTCATAGCAAATATCGCTCCGGGAAGATATGGGAACCAGGTCTTGAAGAGACACAGCCCAGAACAATAATTAAAATTTCATCTTAGGATTTATCCTGTAATAAGGACACCATTGCCACCACACTTTAGGGTAGTTGCTGACTTAGGCTGTTCCCATCAATGCTGGATCTGGATGTTGCCACTAGTACTGGCCGTGTGGCTGCCCCTGCTCCCATCACTGGTCACAGTGAATGCCCTGAGGTCCTTCGCTCCATGTAAAGTCTGGGACAGGTATAGCTATTGGGAGGGCTTCAATCACATACCCGTGTCCTTGCTACAGGATGGGCAAAGAAAGTGAAAATCTGAGTTTTTAAACTTCTGTTTTGGAGAATTCTGCCTCAAACAAATGGGAAGTGCCAATATACAGGAAGTGAGAAGGGGTTAAGGCTAGTTGGCTGCAAAGTATTGTAATATCTGCAGAGTTGAGAGAGGCAAGATTTGCACTGCTGTAGGACATAGTAATAGTTAAACAGGCAGTGGCAGTTGGAAATATGGGGTGGAGGTTCAGAAAAAGATTTAGCTTGGTAGTCAAAGTGGTATTAGCTGAAGCCCTGACATTATAAGGGAACATGTTTGAAGAAGAGATCTTTGGGGAAGAATCATCACCTATATTTGTGGGAACACAAGAGGAAGAAACTTGGATGTATAGGCCCTCATCATGAAAACCAAAAGAAAAGCTTCCAGTGAGTTCCTAGTAAATTGTATTTATTCAGTTTACTTCTAACTGAATGAGGCCCTTAAGAAGGGATTGGCTTCAGTGCTCAGTGTTGCTTAGGATGGAATGAATGAAGGCTAAGAACATTTCTTTGAATTTGTTGACCTTTGAAAGAAGAATTTTATTAGAATGCTGGGGGTAGAATCCAGAGGGCAGCTAGAGATTTACAAGGAAGATGTAACTGGGATGACAATAATTGGTGACATCAAGAGTCAGTTGCTTTCAGAAGAGAAAGATAGGACTTGTGAAAGGAACTACTTTCAAAAAAAGATTTATTGAACACCTACTACATAGTAACTGTTTTAAGTGCTTGGAGTATGGAAGTCAGCAAAATGGACAAAGGTCAGTGCCCTTGGGATCTTTATGTTCTGCAGGGAGGAGGGGCACCAGGTTGTTAATGAACATAGTAAATAAGTTAATTGTAAGTAGTTAGAAGGTGATAAGTGCTGTGGGGGGAAAAAGCAGAGTAAGAAAAATGGACTGGATTTATTAAACTTCGCAAGAAACAGCTCATTAGAATGGTGGGAAATGGATGTCCAGTCGGGTCAGGTAGGGTGGTTGTGGTGGTAAATGGAGCAGCAGGGTAGGCTTCACTGAGCTGAGACTTGAGACAGGTCTAAAAGGAGATGAAGGAGGATATGTAAGGGAAGAATATTTTAGGCAGACGAATAGGAGATACAAAGCTCTGACCTGGAACACGTGAGGCATGGTTGAGGAACAGGATGAGGACACGGGAGAATAGTAGGAGAACAGCCCAATGAGATAATTAGAAGCCAGTTCTTAAAGGAACACTAAGAATTATAAACTACTGTAAGGACTTTGTAAGGACATCATAAGCACCTACTCTAGGTTTGATAGCTCTTTGATATTTTCTATAGATGACTAAAATGAGGTAATCTACAGGTTCTTACACAGTTCAGAAAAACTTCAAGCTTACTTTGCACAAGCTATTTCTATTTGTATCAACTTCAGAAAGAGATAACGTAGAAGCTCACAAAAAGGGATAATGTTCTATAACCAGTGTAAAGTGAAGCAGGATTTTTTTTAATTCAAGGGGCAGAAGGTAAAGTATCATGAATAATTTTATAACTTTTTTTTGCCTAAATTCCTAGAGTGATGTAAACATTTGGTGTTGCCAATTTCTGATTATATATATATATATATATATATATATATATACACCATTTTAACAAAAAATTGAAAATCTTTTTTTTAAACAAGTGTTTCTAAAAGAGTACCTACTTCTTTTGAACTTCCTCTCTCTTCCTTTTTCCTACACATCTTTGGTAGAGGTGTTCATGAGATGTATTGAGGACTTTGAAGTGCTTCCACTATAAACTTTTGGGAGACCTCAGTGACTCTTTGAATCCGATTGGTCCTGTTTTTTTATTAAAATTAAAAAAAAATTATTTGAGAGAGAGAGAGAGTGCGAGTGAGCATGAATGGGGGAGGGGCAGAGACAGAGAGGGAGATATAGAATCTGAAACAGGCTCCAGGCTCTGAGCTGTCAGCACAGAGCCTGACATGGGGCTCGAACTCAGGAACAGTGAGATCGTGACCTGAGCCGAAGTCGGCTGCTCAACCAACTGAGCCACCCAGGTGCCCTGCTGATTGGTCCTCTTAATGAGCTTTAAGTCATCTGGATAAGCATAAGTTTTGTAATTTTGGTTAAGGTTGAATTTGAATGTTTCATTTGGCATAATCCTTAAGGTAACTCACAATTTGCTCAAATTTTTCACTTTTCAGGGTATTTGGTAGTTGCAGACCTAACCACTATAATAAGGGGTGACTATAATAAGACATGTAGAATGAGATGATCAGATGAAAGAATGCCTCTGTAACTAAGGCTTTTTATGTTACACAGGAAGAGTGTTACAATTTCATATATTTCCGTTGGACTAGTAGAGAATTGTTTCTGTGTCTAAATATGTCATTGGTTTTATCTTCTGTGATCACTAAAGCTCATCCTCTTTACTTCCATAATTTAAGCATCTTCTGTCATGTCATGCACATTTAGTATCCTCTGATTTTGCTGTAACACTCTAGATAGAGCACACAGAAGGAAAGGGTTTCAGTAAGAGTACAGTCTGATTTCGCTGTACTGTGACATTTGCTGATAAAACAGTGTCTATATGTGGAGTTTCATTGTATTTATTTATTTTTACAAACTAGTTGTGTGAACATTCACACCAACCCTTTGCCTTGTGAAAATTCTCCATGTATGAAGTCTGTTATAAAGGGCTTCCTGAGATTATCAAAAACTGCTGCTTCTCATAAAAAAATTAAAACACTAAGCAGCTGTGCTTTATATCTGGGGACAGGTGAAGGAAGAGAAGGGAAATACACACACACACACACACACACATATAAACACAGTATGTTTCAGGCATCCTTTCGGTATCAACCATCTGTCATTAGGAAAATATTTCAATATACACAGTTGACTTCTGGCTGGTAGAAGAGAGGAAAGGTTTAATGTGTCATGAATCTAAACTGAATATCATGGCATTATTTTTTCTTTTATTAAAAATACTTTCACATGCACATAGATTTTAGATGTCACATTAAGTAAGAAATTGGCTTTCTGTAATCTTTGTAGTTTTCCTAGCATCAACTTTTTAAAAATCAAGAGCAAAGTCTACTCAGTATGTAAATCCTATACTGGCAACACTATTGTTGAAGTTTTCTATGGAAAAGCTAGTATATGCTAAGTAAAAGCAAACTGTTTTTCTGTTATGAATGTCTTCTCTTTTACTTTAAGAAACTTTTTCTCATTTGATTCCTCCTATACATAGTTAAGTATTTTCCAAAGAGTGGAAAATAGATTTTCTAAGAGCTATCTTCATATGATGTATTCACTTATGCATAGACTATTCAAGTGTTTAAATAAGAGCTATACTTTAACTCTTTTTATATTTCTTTTAGGTGTATACTAATGTGTACCTTCCTCATTTCTAAAGTATATTCAGAGGGAGTTACGAGGAAACATACACACAAAAAATTATTGATGTTATCATTTCTATTTGAAATTTATTTTCCATTTACTTATTTAATATCACTTCAAGTTGGATTTGGATGAATTTAGGGTATAGTTGACTTTAGGATGAAATAAGAGTAATAGTAATCCTTTTTAAGAAATTGATTTTTTATAGTGGCTAGTATGAATTTCAAATAGTTATTAGAGATTTTGATTTTCCGCTCAGGAATGCTTTAGCTCTAGTTTGATAAAGAAGAAAATATCCTTCAAACACCTTTGGGATAGATCCTTGGGTAAGTCAGGTTGGTAGCTTCCGTGGTTCATGATTTTCATAGTGTGTGACTCTAATTCTGAGGAGTTCACGGTCACAGTCTTAATAATTACATTACTGGGGTGTATCTGTAGTTATTTAAACAGACAACAAAACTCCTGTCTCACATAGTTGCTTATAAATGGGGCAGAGTAGATCTTCTGGAACTGCCTTCTCATGGTGTGAAGAAAATAGCCTCTTTTGTGGAAACAGACTCAGACTCATCTGACAAGGAGAGGACCACATCATGTGGTTCTGGTGACTTCACACATCGACTTTTTCTTTCTGAGGCTGCACAGTTGCCTCACTCTTATCTCCTGAGGCACAGGGAGCTCAAGGGAAATAAAACGTCCTTCCTTAGTCCCAAGGCACCTCAAGTCATCTTCATAACATCACTTGTAAAATACGGTTGATAATACATGCGTTGAAGGGCTGCTGCAAGAGTTAAAAAGAATGCCTACAAGACAGTGCTTTAAATTGACGATAATATATCTGTTTTACTTAAGATTATCATTATTCTTATCAATAAAGAATATACATGTTCTAAAGGAGAGGTCCATCTCATTGGAACTGAAACTGCTGACCACTAAATACGTTGCTGTGGCTTCTAGACTGTCTGGTGTTCCTTCCTCTGAACCCACGGATTTGGGATTCAGGGTATCTGATCCTTCTTTTGCTCCAGTGCTCAGAATTTCTGGCAGTTATGTTCCCTGAGTGAATCTCATCAGCCACCCCCAGCCCCCCCCCCGAGCCTCTGAGGCCTCCATCTACTGAATGGACTATTTCTGCCCTAGTCATTTCTTTCAGAGCAAAAACATGTGGGTGCTAGCTAGTGAAGTACTGGTGTCTGATCCTATCAAGACTTAGCGAGTTTCAGACCTTTTTGGCTCAGGCACATGCAGTATATATTTATCTGTAAATGGGAACAATATCGCCTACCACGCAGGAAGGTAGTGAGGATTAAATGAGGTAATGTATGTTAGGCACATAGTGTAGTGTCTAACAAACTGTAAAAGCTCACCAAGTGGTATGTATTATCATCATCATTCCATATTCCCTCCAAAAATAACTATATTTGTCTTCCCTGAGTTTCTTGAATGCCAGCTCCTGCCAAGACATTTTCCTCCTGTTCAGTTTTAGTTCCTTGTCTGAGATAATCATATTTGATCAGGTGATGAATTACTCTGTAGTGATTCATGTAAAGAATAACCTCATATTCTATGTATCACCTGATTCCTTAATACCAGGGTACAATTTTGACCTTATTAGCCTTTAGTTGAATAATACTGAAACCAGATAATAAACTGGACAGAGTTATGCATATATGGGGTTTTGGAGTCCTGGGTGGTCTGGAAGTTTGTTTCATTTTGTTTTTATTTTAACTGTAGAAGTTAGCGTATTCACTGCGTTAGTTTTCATTGGTACTAACTGCGTTAGTTTTCATTGGTACTTTAATCATGCAAGTTGCCTTTAGTTCTCTTCTTATTCTTTAATGTTAATTGTTTTTTGAAATTGTGGTTTATATACACAATGGAATACTACTTGGCAATGAGAAGGAATGAAATACGGCCTTTTGTAGCAACGTGGATGGAACTGGAGAGTGTCATGCTAAGTGAAATAAATCATACAGAGAAAGACAGATACCATATGTTTTCACTCTTATGTGGATCCTGAGAAACTTAACAGAAGACCGTGGGGGAGGGGAAGGGAAAAAAAAGGGAGGGAGGCAAACCATAAGAGACTCTTAAAAACTGAGAACAAACTGAGGGTTGATGGGGGGTGGGAGGGAGGGGTAAGTGGGTGATGGGCATTAAGGAGGGCACCTGTTGGGATGAGCACTGGGTGTTGTATGGAATCCAATTTGACAATAAATTTCATATGAAAAAAATGTGAATTGCTTTTTGTGTCTAGTCTTCTTATTTTGTATGCAGGCTGTGCATATCCTCGTTATATTCATGGTCTGACATGAGCTTTTAAAAAGAACTCTGCAATCACTAAGTAAATGATATTGTCATAGATTTAAGATATCATTCTATTCTAAAATTCCACAAAGCATTTTGCTTTGATGGGTTTGGTTGTACTGATGGTCAAATTATACCCTTCAAGTACACAGTGTAACAGTGTTTTAGGAGAATCCAGTTGGGGACTTAGTTGTTCTTTTTCAAAAGCCATCTCAAATCCCCTTAATGAGCTGTTGGGAGTGGCAAGAATAAAAGACCATCAACTGAAAGCTCGTATCAGAAGATATTGTCATGTCTATCATGTAATATTGGGGCTCTAGCCTGTTAATAATCATATTTGTATTAGGTGAAAAATGGTTTGTGTTGTTGATTAGTGCTTAAATTATATTAAGATATGTTCAGAGTATTTTGTAGCAATGTGTTTCCTCTACTACCTTTATAAATGCCTCAAAAAGGTACTTTTTATGTATGATTGTCATAAAAATTTATATTTTTAATTTTTTAAATATATCCTTAATGAACAATTATTTCAGGAAAAAAAATAGCAGCTTGCTAAAGCCATTGAAACCTGGATTATAACAAAAGTTTTGAAATCTTAAAGCTGGAGGGAGATCTAGTTGTCTCCTTATACTTGTGTGTGAATTTTTTTGTTGCTAGTGGTAACTCTAGAGAATTTTTTTTCGAACAGCACCCTTTTAATAACAATGGTCTCCCCAAATATACTGTGGCATAGCTTTAAACTTTATTAAGTCTGTCTTGCAATCCCCTTCCTCTCCCTGAGTAAATGGAAGAAAAGTTTGGCAGGCTCCATGCTGTGCACTTGATTGATGTCCAGAACATCTGAAGGACTTTTGTGTCCTGCCTGCTCTCCATGAGTGCATAATGTGTGAATACTTAAAGAAGGTCAGCCCTTATCACATGTAATCTAGGCCTGAAAGCAGATCAACAGTGACAGTCATATCCCGTAAGTAAGAACACAAATCATCCTCTACATGCTTTAGACAAGTTGTGAGATATTTTCTCTCTCTTTTTACCCCTTCCCACTCACGGGGGACCTTGGCAGAGCAATGAAAGCAGAGAGAAGACGTGCTCAGAATAATGTGTCACTTGTTGGAGGGAGGAAGGGATTGTTTATTTGTAATGATGTGCTGGTCTTTCACTGTGCAGCTGAAAGGAGCTTCGGGTTGTTGATGACCAGTGATGTGGAATGTGCACAGGAGAACAGGGTGGGGAGGCAGGCAGCCTGAAAGCGGCCGAAGTTGTGGTCTTTATAAACCCTGGAGTCAGGAGAAATGTTTTTGTACACTTGGGTTCTATTGTCCACGTTTTCCCCCATAATGGAGTCACTTTTTATACCATTGTGTGAATGTATCACACAATGTGCGAATGTGCTGAAAATCAGAGTAGTAAGATGCTTTAGCCAGTACAGTTCTGAGTGTACTTTTCTCGTTTGGGTACAACTAGTACAAAAGTTTAAAACATGTTTTCAGGCAAAACTCACTGGAATGGTAGGGACCTAAATTGCTATAGCTTACAAAAGGAAGAAGGAAATAGCTTGTTTTTATGTGCCTGTGTGTTTGAACAGAAGTTTAATTAAAAAGTTAATGTCCTTCCAAACAGTATTAGCAGGGATATTCAAATAATAAAGAAAATAACACTCACCTTATTGTTCTCATCAGGAATAATGAGGATATTGTTACATTTTCTTAGATACAAAGGAATGTATTTTCATCGTATCATTGAAATCTTTACTCTTTTCTTTGGAAATGTAATCAGCCGCACGAAGCAGTTGTAGCCAGTACACATAATGGAAAAATAAACTGTGAAGATACCTCCTCCAGAAATGAAGGCATGGCTTCCCGTGTATACAGGACAGAAATCACAATATGAGATATGAGGCCCTTCCCATCTCTGCCATCTACTTTTCCATCCTAATGTCTCTGTTCTCCAGGCATTTCCAGGTTCCCACGTTCTCTGCAAACACTGCTCTTTTTCTTACTCGTGAGTCTCTGTACTGCCCTTCCTCTTTGCTTAGGATTCCTTTGCCCTCCCTTCGCTCAGTGAATTCCTACTTCTCTTTGAAGACCTCGTTCGAATGCCTCTCCCCCACAAGTTCAGTCCCCACCCCTGGTCAGAATTCATCTTTGTCCACTGTACTTTCCGTGTTCCTGCAGTTCCCCAGGTGGTTACTGTACTGCATTGTCATTATTTAATTGTATGTTTGTCCTCAACCTACAGGGTCAGTTGTGTCCTGAAGGCAGGTACTGTCTTTTAAGAAATGTGCTTATATCCCATTTACTAGATCCAATTCCCCAAATTCAGTTCAAAACTGTTTATATACATAAAAATCAGGAGGTTTGGGTAGTTTCTATGTAAAAATAAGTCACAAATTGAGACTGTTAGAACAGTAATCTCAAAATTTAAAGTGAATTCATATACCTCTGCTGCAATTATATGAATATTCAATGAATTAAGTAAAAGTAAATTGACTAAAAACTTGCCTTTGCAGATATAATTTGAATTTTTAAAACCAGATTTAACATAAGACATATTTTGTATTTTTGTTTTAAGGGAGCACAGTGTTTATGATGAGAACAGTTTGGCAAAATGTTACATTAAATAACGTTGTTAACAGGAATTTTTTTTTGGTCAGGAGGCAGGGGAGTGATTAGTGAGTTTTTTGGAAATTGACCACTTTCTGATATCCTCTTATGTTCTGGGCACCGTATTCAGTAACTAATATTCATTTACCTGTGTAATTTATATAACAGTCTTAAGTCAGGTAATGACCAAACTGTAGAAGAGAGTTTGCATGATTTGGCCACGGTTATACAGATTGCACAACTAGGCTGTCTGCATCACATGAATCTAGAATGGGTGGGTCTGTTTAAGAATTGTACAGTTGAGGGGCATCTGGGTGGCTCAGTTTAAGCGTCCAACTCTCGATTTCAGCTCAGGTCACGATCTCACGTTTGTGCCCTGTGTTGGGCTCTGTGCTGACAGTACATACACAGCCTGCTTGGGATTCTCTCTTTCCCTCTCTCTCTGCCTCTCCCCTGCTCACTCACTCTCTCAAAAATAAATAAATAAACTTAAACAAAAGAATTCTACAGTTGGCAGCAGTGCAAATTGTACTCATGTGGGTAGTCCTCCTTTTCTCTTTCCTTGGTCTTCTCTCGGGTATAGATCTTCAAATTGATACCTTTCTTTTAGCATTCTCTCAGAGAGCTTTCTTTGAAACCTCCTTGGGTGTATACTGTATGTGAGTGGGTTAAGTCATATGCAAGTCTCGGTGGTTTCCCTAAACCAGATTTCTGATCTACGTTATAAGAGTTTCATTAGATCTTTTGAGCCGGGTTGCCTGGAACCTAATTATGCATTTTATAAAACATGCAGCCAGCGTATATTAAACAATAAAGGCAAACTGGAGGGAATTAAGAGGGATACATTTTGAATTTCTTAATATTATCAATGGAAGGAAGAAATCTGTATTTCCACAAGGTTTGACTAAATAGAAACCTCTCCTCACACTTCTCATTTTCACTTCTCACAAAGTTGGAAATTCAGGTTCGGAGACTCATCCTATAGGCTGAAATTTTACACTTTTTTTTTTTTTACTTCATCAAGCCAGTCAGTGTTCAAAAAGGCTTTAGTTATTTATGTAATATATAGTCTAAACTCCATAATCTACGTTCAGAGTCCTGCACAGTCCGGTTCCACTCTGTCTAGGTTTCTCTCCAGCCATTTGCTAATAGGAACTGTCTGCGCCAGTAGGGTTTTTCTTCTCATGCTATTACACAAATGAAATATTTAATCCTACCTCTAATCCTTGCTCATATAATTTCTTCCTTTCCGTCTCCTCTGTTGCTATATAAATTCAATTCTTATTTCAGCGTCCAGCTCTCCCTTCAGTTTTTGGCCCAGTCTAATCCATGCCTTACCCTGATTTTCCATCTTTATTCCATTTGAGGACACTTCTTCTTAAAATATGCTACCTTTTTTACCGTTCTCTATTATATAGGTTGCTTTTTTTTTGTGGCATTGTAAACTTCCTGAGTACGTTTATTTCAGCGAGCACATACCATAGAGTAAGAAATGGTCGCTGATATGAATTGTTTGAACTGAATTCGGATTCTAAGGTGAGAGCTCTCTCTTTAGGCTTGGAACCATTTTTGGCCGCTCATATTGGGGAAATGGAGTGGCAGTGGGAGCTGTCCCACATTTCAGCCATTCGCCCGTCCTCCCAAAGCTCAAGGCTGGGTTCCAAGTTGGCGGTGGAACCATGTCGTGATGTGGCTTTGAGCTGAATAGCAAAGGTTTGAACAAGAGATTCTGTTGCTTGATTTTTGTCTTCTTTTCCCACATATTACTCTCTGCTCCTGATCACTCCTGTTCATTTTAGTATGCCTCAGTCTCCCTTCTTCGCTCCAAGGGATGTGGATAAATGATACTGAAAGACTACTACCCTCGACTTACAGTTTCCTGGCACGTAAGTTGCATGGTTTCTGTGAAATGCAGAATGTGTAGTTTCTTAAATTTAGGATATCCCAAGGTTACATATATGGTTAAAAGTACTATATTTCTGTTATGTTTTATTTCTCGAAAGTGTGCATTGAAGGTGTTGGATTGATAGTAGTATTTGTAAATTCATAAAAGAGCAGTTGTTGGTTTTCCGAACTAGAGAACAGATTTGAATGGCACCTAGAAAGCTAGTGCTGGGAGGTGCTCCTGTGTGTAGAGGGCTGGGGTGTCTCTTAAAAATGAGAAGATGGCAGAGATTTTTTTCTGAGAAAATAATTCTTAAAATACCAAGTAAACACATTCTGATGATATCTGAGATATAAGCATTGAAATATGTCTCTGTTGGGGTGCCTGGGTGGCTCAGTCCGTTAAGCTTCCGACTTCAGGTTGGGTCATGATCTCATGGTTCGTGAGTTCAAGCCCTGCATCGGGCTCTGTGCTGCCAGCTCAGAGCCTGGAGCCTGCTCCAGATTCTGTGTCTCCCTCTCTCTTTCTGCCCCTGCTCCGCTCACACTCTGTCTTTGTCTCTGTCTCTGTCTCTGTCTCTCTCTAAAAAATAAGTAAACATTAAAAAAATAAAAAAAGAAATGTGTCTGTTTTCATAATCATAAATTCTTTATCATGTAATGGGATAAATGGGATTTAATAACTACTTCTGTTTGTATCTATGGTGACATTGTATTTTCTGCACATACTGTCTATTCTATTTGTATTTCTTGCTGTTCTTTCAGTGTTGACAGTTCCCAGAGTCAGAGAAAACAAAATGGCCTTTAAAACAGTTTTAGTGTTAAAAAGGTCACTCAAAGTGTCATCGAAGGTGAAATTTTACAAACTGTTCATGGTTGACGATGAGACACAATTATAGTTAAAATCTTAAAACAAATAACTCACGTTAGTAAGATCGGTTAGGTTCACAGTACTTTTTTCCTACATAGGAAACGTCAAACTATAGTCATTTAAAAGTAGCTGATTAATGAATAGCTTAACTGAAGTATTTTAACTTGAAATATTCATTAAAGATACTCTTCACATGGGACCCTTTTTTCATACCTGTGCCCTCGATTCAAAGCCATCTGCTTCATCCTTTAAACAGCCAGGTGAGCAAACTGCCATACATGTGTTGCAATATCTGTATCATTTCACCAAAGAAAACATTTTTTCCCCCGTGTTTCTGCAATTCCCAGTTAACATTGTAAGCAAGACAAACAGCCTTGACACAAGAAATACGCTATTTCATGACAGCAAAGTCTAGATGTGTGTTGCTTTGCAGTCCCGTCCTAACTGCCTGCGAGACCTGGGGGCTCTGGTTCGGCCAGTGCAGAGCAGATCCCCCGCATGTGCGGGCAGCCGGGTGGGGCTCCTTTCTTAAGAAAACAATCCAGCTCAGGGTCCCTCACCGCCCTTTGTTGTCCTCCCCACGAGGTGATCAGTTGAAGTCTCTGTGGTGACAGAACCAGTTTGTAACAGGCTTGTCTTTCACGGTCCTGTCTCAGGCTTGCTGGCAGGCTTGCCGAAGCTCTGACAAGAGTGGCAGCAGAGAAGCCTCCGTGAAAGGAGCGAAGGCAAGAAACAGGAGGCTGAAACAGGCGGGTCACATTTACTGCTCTCCTGCTGCAGTGGGTTGGCTGGAAGAACTAAACTGGCAGCTTCACATTTTCTTGCTCATTCTTCTGTCTATGCACACGAGGGGTAAGAAGATCAGTGCCCCACGGTACAGTGCAGACAGGGGGCTGCGTTAATGTCAGGTTTTGTGGCTTTTATCACAGAAGGGAAAGTTTAGGGCAGAAGTGGCTAAACATTCCCAGTCCCCATCCTCCAACTGCTCTGTAATTTTAATACTTTTTCTGTCTGGGCAAAAGCTCTCTAGATAGTGTATTAGGAGGCTTTTAAAGGCACTCAAAGTTTCTGTTTTCTCTAGTAATTAAGAATGAAATCCAGTCCAGTTTGGAACTTTGAATATGAAGTTGATTGTCAACATACTGAGGCAGTTTATATGTGAAGAATTTAGGAAAATGATTCCAGTAAACTTTGTTTTGTTCATTTTAATTTGGATGCTGTTAGATTTTTATAGGTTTAGCTAATTAACTTTGAAGTTCATTACAACTTTTATGTAGAAGCATTGAGTAAATCTCTGGGTTTATAATAGCAATAGTTATAAATTGTGACTATGTCAGATGTTTATCCACATTGAAGAACGGGGGCTTGCTCAGTGATTATTTTGTGCAGAATTATTCCTGTATGAAGTTGACCAAAGGATGGCAATTTTTAAACGTTACTTAAAAGAATCGAAACAAAAGAGTGGTTATAAAAGTAGATGAACTGTTTTCAAGACAGAGGAAAGGTAACGTAATGAAACAACTGTCTGTGATAGTGATTTGCAATGAGGGAGTCATGAGGTGGGAAATGAGGAGAAAGTGGCTATCGAATATGAAGCCAGGCGACAAAGGGAATATGTATGAGATGGAAATGCATTTACAGTTCAACCTCACGTCCTTGTGAATGCATTTTATGGAGCCAGTTTGGCAATACTATTTATTGGAGAAGTATGTATTATCAATTGGCATGTGCTTTTGATTGGCGTTTATACGACTGGTGTTTTCATGGTCTCAAATATTCCATGGCACTATGAAAATATTATATGCTGTGTCGGCTCTATGAAAAAAAGCTTTTAATTTCTGGATAAGTGTAATCCAAAGGAGTTTTATGTATTGCTGTGAAGGAACAGTAGGTAGTTCACTTGCCAGATTTGTTAATTTATTTTCTGAAAATTGTTATAATATGGCACCTTCCAGAAAGGAATAGAAAAGCCCCAGGGACACTGTTTCTTAAGAATGTTCCAGGAAGCTCAAGGTATGATACTTGTGAGGTGAAATTCTTATTGCTTTATTCAATCTACTACTATCTCTTGATTGCCTGGGGGTAATTTTTCACTATCTTTTTGCATTTTCCTTGAAAAATGTGAATACCTTAATGCATTATTGGCTTATGTCAATAAAAAGCAGAGGCCATATGCTACAGTGTGAATTTTTGAATCATAAATACTAGGCTTAGAATACATCTTAAAATAATACTGTATAACTGTCTTACTTTTCTTGTGAGGAGATTGAAGCCCAGGGACATTCCTTGCCTTCCTCTAGGTAACAGAGTCTTTTAAATTCTCTATGCACAGCTCTTGTGTGTGTGTGTGTGTGTGTGTGTGTGTGTGTGTGTGTGTGCGCGCTTCTACTGATTTCTTCTACAGCACAGTGGTTAAGAATATTAACTCTGGACCCAGAATGTCTGTGTTTGTATCTTAGCTCTGCCACTCAAGTGAGGTATCTTATTAGTACCTCAGTTTTCTCAACTGTAAAATGGGGATAAGAGTAATACTTACCATAGGGTTGATTTGGTTACTAAATGAGTAAGTACATGTAAAGCACTTAGAACAGTGTCTGTAATACCTAATATTTTGGGAGTATCTGTTATTATTCATATTATAATAATAGTTTATGTAGGAATAGGGGACAACCAAGCTGGAAATGTAAATTGAGACATGATCTAAAAAGAATCTGATAACCCATCTTAGTGTAATTAACATACTAAACCCCAATTTGTATTCCCGCCTTTGTCACCAATGAACTTTTAATTTTTTTAAAAGGAATTTCTCTACCCGTAACATTTGATATCAGTTTTACAAACAATAAGCTTCATGGTTTTTATGATTTTGCTCCAATGAAGAAAGAATGTGCTACAGACAGGGACTATTAGTTCAACCAAGAGTAAGCAACTTTGACTATCCAAGTTAAATATTCATTGATGGCTTGTAATGCCTTATGATCGTTAATTGTGCATGTCCTTCAGTGGGAATGATGATCACAAAATTGGTAAACACGAAATACAGACAAATGAAGTGGTCATGATTCTTCAATGAATGACAAAGCCAAAGTTACTGTTCCGAGACCTTAAATCCTTGTTAAAAGTAAATGGATTTCAAAATGACAACTTGAGACGTTTGGAGAATGTGAGCTACTGGCTACTAAAAACATTTTGTTAATTAAACATATGGAAACGTGAAAGTTTTTTATGGAAGGAATATGTACAGTACTCCAGTTCTACCATAAATGGAACAAAGCTCTATAGAGTCACAGTAGGCGGAAAGGCGAATTCTTCTTACTGGACCAGAGTAGCTAGTGTAACTCATCAGCCGAAATCTTATCATTGCTTAAATCTTATCTGAATGTTTTAACTTGAGGAGACACAGGCTTGAGGAAAAGGGAAACAAAAGTACATCTTGGTAGAAGTTTTGAACTTTGTGTTTTTTATATTGGCATGTTGTGATTGCTTTAGGAATGGATTTTTTAAAGCTAGGATCATGGAATGTAGAATTGTCTTTTTTCTAAAAGTGCAGTTATCACCTGTAGTGGTAAAAATCAGCAGTGTTCACTTCTGGTTGAAATGTTTTATTTTGAGGATTGCACTGTCTATGCCAACCTGCCCCTTTATTTTCAAAACACAGGAGAAAATCACAGGCAATTGTAATGAACGCAGTGCAATGTGTCATTTTGGTCACTACTACTCTTTTTAAGTTCTGCCAAAGGAATTTAGTGAGGTTATAAACGTGATAAATTGACCTAAAAACTAAAGGACTCTTTCTGTTTATTGTTCTAACACATTGGTGGCAACAGTGTGCCTTTCCTGATGTGGATGGGTCTCATGTTCTGGCATTAAAAAAGGTGAGATTTTTATTTAGCTTCCTGTTATATATGTGAACATTTCTACGTGTCCCCCTCCCCCCTTCATAAAATCATGGTAATAGATTATTATAGCAGTTAGGTTAAAATCAAAATTGGCAGCCAACTTTTTGCTTTAGGAGTAATTCTACATCAATAATGAGTTACAGGAAAAAAAGGTGAGATAGGAAGGTAGTAATCAGTTGGTTTTGAATACGGGAAAATCCCCAAACCTAGTGCACAGAAATAAGTCCCAGTCTTCACGGCTCCTATGGCTTTATATAACCAGATTTTACATTCTGCCTTTTCATTGCCAAGTCATTTTCCATAGGTTTCCTATTATAATATTTACATTTGATCTGGTTGGCATTAACTTAAAATAAAAAAAAAATTATGTTATTAAGTATTTTAACCAAACTTAAGGCACATAGAGAATACAGTAATGGGAGGCTAACAAACATGGCTGTGAATGTGCGGTTTAAAAATTAGAATGGTAATATTACTGTAGGGCATCAATTTTTGGTAATATTTTTAAGTGAAAAATGATCCTTGTTACCATATGGCAAAATACAGTGAAAATCTGAACTGTTAGACCAACACAGCTGTTAAATGCATCAATGTGGGTCTGTGTTTAAAATGTTTTCTACTACAGCTATTATGCAGCACGTCCAACAATTAATCTCAGGCTATTAATCGGCAGTAACTGCAAGTGGTGAGCATCACAGATGTAAGAAATTTGATCTCTGTAACTTACCTGGAGAGAAGTGGCTAAACTATAGTTCTCAACTGAAATTCTGCAGAGTATATTGGATAATAGATATTCACACAGCTATTGAGTGTAAACTCAAATCCTTTGGCTTTACCTTTGTTATGGGAATTTATGCTCACCAGTGGTGGCAACCATATGCATAAGTAAGTCTCGGGTGTGTGTATATAATTTTAATTTTTAACTTGCAAATACATGAAGGCTTCTGGAAGAATAATAGTACTAGATCAGGGATCAGAGTAACTCAAATTAGGTGGGTTTTTTTTGTGTTTTTTTTTTTTTGTCTCTATAAGCCAGTTGACTCTGAAATGACACTTTTTTTTCTGAAATAACATTTTACAAATCTTTTATTATCTTAGAATAAATCTTTATTGTCTTATAATATGACATATATATATGACATATATATATAATGGGATATATATAACATATATGGGATATATAATATATATATATAATGGGATATATATAACATATATGGGATATATAATATATATATATGGGATATACATAATATATATATGACATATATATATATATAATGGGATATATATAACATATATATGGGATATATAATATATATATATGGGATATGTATAATATATATGGGATATATAAAATATATAGATATATATTTTTAAGTTTATTTATTTTGAGAGAGGGTGAGAGAGCACGCGTAAGTAGGGGAGGGGCAGAGAAGAAGAGAGAGAATCCCAAAGCAGGCTCCTTCATGTCAGAGCAGAGTTTGACATGGGGCTTAATCCCATGAACCCTGAGATGATGACCTGAGCGGAAATCAAGAGTCAGACACTTAACCAATTGAGCCATTCAGGTGTCCCATGAATGTGTTTTTTGTCCCCTAATTTTACAAATGCAGATCTAATTTTACAATCCATGCGGGACATTGGGCAAATCCTTAAATAAGAGAAAGTATATTGACAATTGAATTATAGGAAAATTATCCTTATCAGTTAAATTGCCTATCAAGCTTTCTTTTGCAACATTTTAGGTTCAGCCGAACTCTTAGGGTCTTGATTATTATACTTTTTTCCATTTGTAAGTAGTTAATTTTCCCATTTGGGTGGATTTTTTGTGGAAATGTTAACATTAAAATACCTAAAGGAAATTTTGTGACTGTGCACTCAGGATAACCTTAGTCTTGTTTTTAGATCCTGCCATTTTTCTTCTAATATTACAGAAGCTGTGGCTTTTGGATTAACTAATTTCTCTGCTTTATGTCATCTCTGTCACATTCCTTCAGTAATTAGTTAATTTTTCATATAAAATCATGTTATTAGCATTGATATTTGGGTCACAAAGAACGGAAACTTAAGTAGAGAAGTTGAGTGGAGATACAGAGAAAAGCTAAGGCAAACACAGGCCTCGTGGGACCCAGAGTCCATGAGGGTCTGAGCCTCTATTCATCTGTGACTGAGGTGGTCTCATGGACATTTACCTTCTTCTTTCCTCTGTGTGTCTCTTTGCTTCTTTCTGTTTAGAATTCTTCCATGGTGACCTCTTGTGTTTAGGGTGAAGACCAGATCTTTACATAGCTGGCAAGACTTGGTATCAGTGGGCCCCTGACTCCCGGCTCATCTCCCTAGTCATTGACCACCATCTTACACTGTCCCAAATCATCCAAACCTTTTATCTTTGCAGGTGTTTCACATTGAGTTTTTCCACAACCTGGAAAGTTCTTTGCTTCTCTGCTCTGCTTATCCATTCTCTTAAATGCCATGAAGTTTTCCTTAGCAATCCAAAATAGATGAGAGCTCCTTGATACAACCCCTCATTGTAAGTTTTATTTTTCCTTTACAGTACATATCATGACTTATTACATGTCACTCTCCTGCTGGAAGCTTCATTTCTGGGAGGAAAAAGCTATGCCCATTTTATTTGTTGCTGTGTTTCCAGTGCATAGCACAATGCTTAGCACATAGAGGGTACCGCTGTCCTAGGTATACTCATTGTTTTGCACATGACCCTAAATGGTGTCCTTGATATTCCAAGGCCTTTTTGTTGTTGTTGAGTTCTGTAGCGTTAACTAGCTGATCAATGTTTCACTGTCTCTTATTTCCAGTTTCTTTTTGGAGAGACCATTTGATTGGCAGCTGATCCTTGCAGTAATCAAATGTAACCCAGCTGGGGTGTGTGTAGCAATACCAAGATGGGCACCAGACAACAGACCCAGACCCAGACCCTGCTTCCAACAGAGCAGGAGAAGTTTTTCTAGAAGAAGTTTTAGATTAGTTTGACAATCAAAAACAGTTAATATAGCTGCTACTGTCATTTTTAATAGAATAGTGCTTTTTCGCTTATAAGGAATTCCTGTTGGCTACTAAATGAATTAGCTGTATGTTTAGAAAAATTATGAGAAACGCTGTATAGTGGGGCGCCTGGGTGGCTCAGTTGGGTAAGTGTCTGACTTCAGCTCAGGTCACAGTCTCACCATTGGTGAGTTCAAGTCCCTTGTCGGGCTCTGTGCTGACAGCTCGGAGCCTGGAGCCTGCTTCGGATTCTGTGTCTCCCTCTCTCCCTCCTCCTCCCCCACTCATACTCTGTCTCTCTCTCAAAAATAAATGAATATTAAAAAAAAGCATATTAAAAAAAAGAAACACCTTAGTATTTTCATATGAACTTTGGTATCCAGGAAATGGTACTACCAAAAATAATGATCATATATTTCTGTAGTTTTTACAGAATTATTTTAACAGTAAATGAAGGGGTATAACATTTTTATTTTTGCTCTTTAAAAAAAAGATGCCATAGAAAATTTAAGACACAGGTGGTGGCAAAAATAATATATAAAACAAGTAGTGTAATCACTTGGAAGACTAGTTCTGTCAGATTGTTATATATAATTTTCACTGCTTTATTGAAAAAGGTACTTGGTAAACCTTATGTCTCACAAAGAACCTCTTGTAAATTTTGCATAATGATCCCTAAACAGACCACAAGTTGTAGGCTAGTGGTATACATTTTTTTTTTGTTCAGATTCTGAGAATTTAGTGTCTGAAATTATGCTATTGATCCCATCTGGTGTCTAAAGGAAAATTGACATACATATCTAATTCACGAGGTTTTTCTAAACCTCACAAGTACATGCAGAAAACTGACTTTGGTTCATAGATTTTTGGTTCATAGTATCCTGTAGTACATAATGTCCTATATTTATGTTGGTATCTTCACAATTTTAACGGGGGGTTTACATATAAGGAAACAGTGACTTACGTCACTTGTTCTCATCTACGGATCTTCTGTGATGTGGGAACTTTATTGATGAGATACCAGTTGAGTGGGAGACAATTTAATATAACAAGGCATCTTACGTTCCTTCATTCCTTCAAATATAAGCTATGCCAAGGCCAATAGCAATGGAGCTTCAGAAAATCTGGGGCCAAGTTTGTTTTGCAAACTCGGCATGAAATTATCCTTCTGTTACTATGTTTGTAGAAATATTCATCATCAAACTATGTCTTTGCTGAAGTGTTTAGCTTTATTTTGCTTTCTCTCTAAAGAAAACTAAGACAATATTTTTCTCAACTATGAAAAAATAATGACTTGCCAATTGTAACTGCGTATCATTTTAACAATCATGCATTTTCTTATGGAGCTAAATCCCCACAGCATGTTTGTCTTGGTTAGAGTTAATAAGCTCAATTAAGTATTGTTTTCACATTCCGTTTGCAAAGTCTTTTTTATGTTTCTATTTTGAAAAAGAAAAAAAAGGTTAATGTTGTAAAAGTAATATGCTGTATTTACCCTTGAACCATTAGCCCACTTGAGTGAGGGCATGTGCAGCGGCTCATTGGAGGAATATTTGAGCGGCTCTCTGAGTTTAACTTCAGCTCTGACATCAGCCGAAGCTATTGAGACCTGTGCAGTGGCCTGGAAATCAACAACAACAAAGAGTTCCGTGTGACATGGTAACAGAGGAAGGGTGGGTGCCACTTAATTGAGGCTGCTCAACAAATTGCCTTTTTACTTCCACACACACACACACACACACACACACACACACGCACACACATATGTTTCTTATATGTATGTTTTCATAGGATTATTACAGTTTATTGAAATCAGAGAATATCACTAAATATTTCCTACTTAATTTCCTATGCCCTGAGTGAAAACGTGTTCAAACTGGGGAGTAGTGGGTCTAAAGGAAAAGGACCCTTGTGCTAAATCATGTGATTTCACAGACACATGACATTTTTCCAGTAGGCATTTCTGGAGATTGTTTTTGGCGTGGATTTTATGAACATAATACTAACAGTTTATTCATAACATGCATTTTAGTAGCTATTATGAATATTATTAATCTACCCTACTTAACCTCTTCCATTGAAAAATATAATTTTCTGTCTTTTATTGTTCCACGGACTTAATGACAAACATCTTGCAAATTAGATTTTCATATATTTCATCTCTTTCTTATGCTCAATTTAATCTATCAAAGCCACACATTGTAGAAGACATCTGGTATTGAGCTTAAGCAGCTGGGTTTCATTTGTAAAGGTTTTGAGCAAATTTTGGTGCTTGCCAACAATAATAGAGCAGTTGGCCAGTGTGTTTTCTTTGTGGCAGCTTGGTGCAGTATGGTAGAAGAGACCCCGAATTCAGGATCAGGTGATATTCTGCCTCTTTCTGGCTTAACTGGCGAGACTTGAGGGTTTATGCAGGTGTTTCAGGGAGCACTGGCTGAAGGCTTGCTCAGTGGCTGTTGAAGAGGAATCCGTGGGTGAGCGATATGCACTCATCCATTTGAGAAACAAGGAGTGTGCAGTTTTCTTGACAGCATGGTTCAGTGTGTTTCCTACATCAGAACCACTAAGTCACTTTTAAGATGCTGTTCCCTCTACCCCATCCCAAATCTGTTAACCCAGATATTTCAGAACTGAGCCCAGAAAGCTGCAATTGACTGAGCTACCCCAAGGGATTTGGAACAGACTGGATTGGAGTTAATAAACTTCAGTTCATTCTTCACCCTCAGGTAGAACCTCTACATTCGCTTTTCTGACCCAAAGACAAACCTATTTTATTAGAAGAACTCTTTTATTAATGTCCATTTAAAAGGCATTATCAGAATTTGTTTCAAAAGTGGCTTAACCACATGCCCAGTTTAGATGTTCTTTCATGAAATGCTGTATTACTGTGACCTATTGCTTAATAAAACAGTTATTCTAGCACTATTAAAATATTGCCCCTAATGATGAAGAAGGGCCAGCAAGACTTGATTTACTTGGAACAATGCAAGTATGAACTGAAGGATTTCTGGGAGAGGGAAGCAGACACGAGAATCCCAAATTTCCTATTTCTTTCTCAGATATGTTAATTAATCTCTGTCTCCAAAAAGTCACTGGACACCTGATAATTTCCCAGAAATCTTTTGAGTTTGGTTCTGTGAACTCCCGTCAGAAACCACCATAATGTTGTTTGGATGCTCTTGGAGCCTATACCCGCCTCCAATTACATTCACTATGTTATTCCCAATGAAAATAGTTTGTCTTTGTGGCCCATATAGTGGTTTGGGTGACTGTTTATTCTGAACATAAACTAAGTCATTACCCTCTTCTTTGCTTCTGCTAAAAAAAGTTCTCTGCCAGCATTCTTACGACCATAGTTCAGTATTCTTGTTTTGCTGGTTATTAGTTCAGAATTGAGTTTTCCAGACAAACACTTGTGAGTTCCAGGTTAATATGGAAACATAGCCAGGGAATGTGTGGTTGATGGGAGGATTGCCTCTTTGGAAGTTAATAGGTAGTGACGGTCTGTTGTTAAAATGTCGTTAACTGGAAATGTACTTTTTACCTTATCTTGCTTTGGAAATTAGCACTCAAGATAGTCACTTTAGAGAGCTCTGCCTTGTCTCAGGGACTTGATTTAAAATAAACACATACACACACACACACACACACACACACACACACACTCCCACTTGAGGTAGGCAAGCAACACCCTAGCAAATACAACATTAAAAGAGGGTAAGAGAAGTGGCAATCCAAATGCTTCAGATCGTCTCATTCCATGATCCCTGTCATGCATGGGCTACATCTGCAGCGTTTTAAAGTTTCTGCAGGAAGCTCAGTAATGCAGCTGTCTCTAATGTACTGTGAACCTTGAAAAGGAATTTCCTTTCAAGTAAGAACGGAAGTAGTTTGTGTGTGGGATGATGGAGCTGAAGGTTTCCTTTAACAGAAAATAAAGTGCCGTTATATAAACAAACATCTATACAACCTAAAGTAAACCCAGCAGAAATATGTGATGCAGGCACCTACATTTTAAAAAGACCCAGTTAATTTTAATGATCTACTTGTGTTTTCTCGTTTTTGCAAGTGAGGAAAATGAGGTGTATGGTTGTGAGACGACTTAGCTAAAGTCTCACTGTGACTTCTAGAGCCGGAACCAGAATTTAGGATTCCAGTTTTAGTTTGTGTTCTTTTAGGAATGTCATTTAAATCTGACTTTAGGATTGCTATTTAGGCTGAATGTTTAGAAAGTTGAAACAGAGTCTTTGCCACATGAACATTTTATTTAAGAAACAGGTTATGAAAACACACACCACCATCACCATGAATAAATATTTCAGTGTATGAATGAAACTCAGAACTGATAACTTCTGCTTTGGTTTTCCTATTTATTCTAATAGGAATGCTAGTATGTGAGAGGTACTCTGTATTCAACCACATTTAGGCTGTCCCAATTTAGTGCTTATGAAAATGCAAATTATACTCAGTTCTGAGCCACGGTACCTTACCATCTGAGGTGAGACGAAGACAAAGTTAGGAATATATTTGTGTTAGCTTTTAGAAAAAATTTGCATCCTGCATTGAAGAATGGAGCATCTTTTTTCCCCCTCTTCCTAAGATTTCCTACCAATGTTAAGCTAGAGATTACTTGTAAAATATCCTGAGTAGCTATTACTGCAAACAAGAAATGTGATCTCCAGCTTTACACCCTGAGAGTGAGTGCTGACACCTCTACAGATTTATTTCTTAAAGCTAAAATTACAAGGTTATTGTTCCTTTCCATTGTAGGATGTCATTTGTACTGGGATCCTTTAGATTTACACATTTGGTTTTATGGTTTTGTGCAGTCGCTATAGAATGTTTTAGAATAATTGATGAACTGTCTTTACCAGGTAAAATTTCTGTAGCGTTTATCCTAATTTTTCTACCTCTCCATTGGCTGTTTCTCCAGTAATTGTGAATCCAGACTGGGTTTTTGCAAACTGAATGGGAAGGTCTGATCATTTGTCCTGTGGCTTTGTTTTGATTCTTGTATTTGCTTCTTAAGGGATTTTAAAGATCTGCTGAGGATTTCATATCACCTTTTGTATTTCCAAGATACTTGAGCAAAATTACCCTTCAAAAGTTCTGTAATGTTTACTTCTTAGTCTGGATTCTTTGTTTCTTATTCCTGTGGCTTATCTACAAAATGAAAGTGTTTAGGGCTAAAGAAGAGAGTGGCATAGTTACCTTATAGTTACCTTATAGTTACCTTAAATACTAATCATCTAATAGACAATCACTAACATATTTCATTTGTGATTTTATAATTCACAAATCCAAGAATACAAATGTCAGCACTCTTATTTTTTAACTTGTGAATGTCTCCTTCTGTAGATGTTAAGCAAAGAGCAAGATAGAGATACTTGTTCCTCTAGATATGAAAACTTACTAAGGTTTTACAGTTTTAGGGCTGTAGTCATTACAGTGTGGTTATGGCCTAGGGTCGGCATAGCTGATGCAGCATAATAGAAAGACGTACATATAAGGAAACGATGTAGGTAAAGGGGCACGTGGGAAACCAGTGGGAAAAGGTATGAAAACCTCACCTGTACCACCTATAAAAATCATCCTAAGTGTGTCAGAAAGCTAAATGGAAAATTCAAAAATGGAAAATGTGTGGAAGAAAATAAGAATAGCTGTTCCAAGTATTGTTTGAAACACTTCACATATATTAACTCATTTGAAGTCCACACAATGGGAGATAGATACTGTCATTATCCTCATTCTATAAAGAAGGAAGCAGGTTCAGAGAAGTGAAATATTTTGTTTCAGATTACAAAGTTCATGCATGGGGGAGTCTAGATTCAAGTCAAGACAGCCTGGTTTTTTTGTGTCCGTTTCCATTAGCAGCTATATAATGCCACATCTCTTAGAAGAAAATGTTTGTATGATTTAAAGGAAGAAAAAAGATTGTAGTTCAACAAAGCAAATCACCAACAAACAAAAGGATCTCCCATACACTGGGAAAGCATGTTGCAAGATGTGTCACTGAGAAATACTTACTGTCAATTTTATGTAAAGAATGTCTTCAAAAATGAGAAAAATACGAAAAAAGTGGCAGAAGACATGAACAGGCCATCCACAAAGAAGAAGAGGGAAACATAAGAAAAGAAGCTAAGTAAATGGAGAAATTCAAGTTAAAATAGTATGCCAGGCTATAGTCAACCGGCAAAAGAATTGATACGTTGACATTATCAACCTTTGGCAAAGATGTGGAGAAATGGGAACCCGGCAAAATAATTGACGTGTTGAGATTATCAACCTTTGGCAAAGATGTGGAGAAACGGGAACCCTTATCACTATGTTGGAACATAGTTTTAATAATATTGAAGAATGAAATGTCACTTAATGATCTAGGTAGTAATTATATAGACATATTAATAAGATTAAGCAATAGTTTAAGATGTGACATCAAGAGCATAAGCAACAATAAAAAGATAATAAAATTGATCTCATCAATTAAATTTCGTGCTTCCTAGTATATCATCAACAAAGTGAAAAAAGAGCCCACAGAATGGGAGAATACATTTGCAAATTATGTATCTGATAATGGACTTGAGTCCAGATTATATAAAAATTCTTACAAATTAATGGTAAAAAGATCATTAGCTGCACTTAAAAATGGGCCAGGATCTGGACAGATATTTCATACACACACACACACACACACACACACACACACACACACACACACAAGAATATATACAAATGACCAATAATCCCATTAAATGATGCTAAATACAACTAGTTATCAGTGAAACTCAAATCAAAACCACAGGGGGTTGTACTTCCACTCAGATGGCTCTAAGCAAAAGATAATAACAAGTGTTGGTGAGGCTGTGGAGAAATTGGAACCCTCATACACTACTTCTGGGATGTAAAATGGTACAGCCATTTTGGAAAACAGTCTGGCATTTCCTCAAAGGGTTAAACATTTAGTTACCCTGAGACCCAGAAGTTTCACTCCTAGGTATATATCTTAAACAAAATGAGAACCTAGTGTCCACAAAAAAACTTGTATGTAGATGTTCATAATAGTATCATTAATAATAGACGGAAAGTGAAAATAACCCAACTGTCCGTCAGCTGGTGAGTAGGTAGAGTGTTGTTTATCTGTATAATAGAATATTATTACTCAGCAGTAAAACCAAATGAAGAACTGATACATGCTATGTGCTATAGTATGAATAAACTTTGAAAACATTATGCTAAATGAAAGAAGCCAGAAGCAAAGACCATATATATATTGTTTTATTTATATGAAAAGTCCAGAATAGGTAAAGCTATACAGATGGAAAGCAGGTTGGTAGCCATAATTTGTCTGGGGTGGGGGCTGGGGACAGGAATGGGGAGTGATTGTTTAATGGGTATGGTGCTTATTTTGGGGGTAATGAAAGTGTTCTAATACCAGCTTGTGATATGGTTGCACAACTTTGTACCTATACTAAAAAGCATTGAATTGAAGATGTTGCATGGGTGAATTTTTTGGCATGTGGATTATATTTCTATAAAGCTCCAAAGTATTCCTAGAAGTGAGAAGTAGCAAAATTAGGATAACGGGGAATAAAGGAAAAAAGGGATTGATACTCATGTGGCTTTCTTCCATAATATTTTATTCTTTAGTGATGAAATCCTTAAGATTTTATAAAAATCAGTTGTAAGAACATAGTATTCTCTAACTTTTTTTGTATATTTGTGGAATTTTATATAGCAAAAGAGATAACCAGAAACAAAATTAAGTACATATCCACTCCATCCCCTTGTAGCTAGAAAGCATAATGGGTTTTCCTTTTTCCCTAATAATTAAAGCCTTTGGCTCCAGAAAAGACTCTTTACAAATGAAATATTGAATTAGGGCTCCCATACTGATTATTGTTTGCTTTTTCTGGTATCAATTATAATCATATATTCTCTCTGAAATCCAAATTTTAGTGAGGCAGTTTAGTCATTTTATTAGTTGGTTTATGAGAAAATTCTTTGTGATTAAGAGGTACCATTCATTCTGGTTGAAATCAGATCATTTTTCCTTTACTAAAAACTTTGCAGGGTAGTCCACCTGCAACCTTGCTTGCTCAATTAAGGGGGAAAAGCTATCTTCTTGGGACAGCTGCTGTTCATAATCCTGAGTCTGGGCCTTCTGGGAATCTGCTGATTTGCTTCTGAACCTTTATCATGAACTTTCCCTGCGCAGATTACAAGATTGTCTTGGGGGAAAGAGAGCATGTCTATGATCCAGGAGGGCTCATGTCTGAATCAGAGGTGCCCATTACTTTTCTACTTGTTAATGTAGCAGAATCGCCTTTCCTGTCATGGGGTTAGAGTGGTTGGGAAATTGCCCGCAGTGACAAGCCCTTCTCAGATAGGAGGAGCTCATAGTCATAACAAAAACATTTTCCCAGAATATTGTTTCATGCTTCTCCCACTCGGGGCCATGACCATTGTTAAGGCGGGAAAACGACCTCAGGGCCTTGAGGTTTGTACATCAGAGTATTAATAACAAGTGATGCTAAAGCTGGACTATAGTTGGGACAGCATTCAAATACAGTTGAAATACAGTTGCCCTGGAGAGTACAGGTTAACTAAAAGTTCTGTCTTTTAACTTGAGAGCCCATATATATAAGAGCAACAGGAATAGTTTAAACAAAATCAAAGGATGGGAAGTTTGTGTAGGGGAATGGAAATTAGCATCCAAAAACTAGATTGTGACTGGGCAGTGGTTTTCACATTGTGGACCTGTATCAGCATTACATGGGAACCTATTGAAAGTAAATTTTGGTGTCCTACCCCAGATTTACTGAACAAAAAAACCTCAGGGGATCGGTCCAGAAATCTGTGTTCTGACAAGCCCTCCAGGTTATACTGACGTGGGGCTGAAGTTTGAGAACCACTGGACTGAATTATGTTGCTTTTTCAATGCCAGGTGAGTAAACTTGAACTTTATCCCATATGCAGTGGGAATTCATGGAAGATTTGTGAGCAGAGTTCCGGAATGATGAGTGTTTTAGTTAGATAGCAGAATCTTCTGCCTTACTCTTCTAGTAAAGGAATTTTAGGTCAGGAAAGTATAAAAATGCCAGTGTCTGGTGATCTGATTTGATCCACACGTCAGAAGAGTATATTAGTTTGTACTTTCTTGTGACTAAACATGAGAGTCGTTTAATCATTTAATAGGACTTTGGAAGTTTCAAACAAGTGGTTTTTATTCACTGAAAATTATAAAATGATGCTTTCTTTTGTATGCCATTTTAATCCCTAAACTTACAACATTTTGCAGATTTAATAGGACCTAGGTGTACTCTTAAATCCTGAAGATATTATCCACATAATTGTAGAAAATGGCTGAGGGCATTCCCCTGGTCACTTTACTGTGTAATTCTTTTCCCAACTATGTTTTGCATTTTAAGTGTTTTCATTTTTCCCCTTAATCTTGTTATGTATCAGTAACACATGATGTATTGGCATCTTCTGGAATAACACATTTGTTCCAAGTGAAAAGGACTAGGTTTAGAAAATCCAGTCGGCCAAGAAGTTTACCCGACAGAGACCTATATGGAATCTAAAACTAATGTGCTCATATTTTCCATCAGAAGTCAAATGAAATGAAGCCAAGAAAGTACTATGAGAAGTTTACTGGTCTCTTCCCTGTATCAATAGCATTAACTAAATACATCATTTAGTTTTATAGGTAATAGCCATGTTGAAAAAGATCTTTTACCTGTATGTCTGAGATGGGATGGGACCAACTACATAAAATCAGATTATATTATACCTCTCCTTAAGAGTCATTAAGATTTAAAATTCTCAAGGACAATTTTCTTTTACTTCTAGATGGTCTTATTTGTAAGTTTAAATGGAAAATTGGTATTAAAATGCCACAGGAATTTTTACTCTTTAGCAACCTAATCCTATAATATATCCTAGAGCTTATTAGGCTTATTGTCCAGGAGTTAGCTATCTGGGAAAAAGCAGTAGCCTTTTCTGATAGGAATCAGAAAAATTAAGTTTTAATTGTTGGCCTGCTACTAAATACTGATGTGACTTTACACGTAACTTTCAGTGTGTCAGAGGATGAGGTGGTGTATTAAAATATTGAAATAGTATGGAAAGATGGTTTGGGGCATGGATATTGTATCTCTAAAATAAACATATAGTGACTTGGAGAAGCCATTAATTTATTCCTTCATTTATCATACTTCTATTACACACCTAGTGTCTTCCAATATTGTAATGTGCCCTGTGAACGCAAGGAAAATATTCCCTGGTCGCATTCTGGAGGGGAGGCAGAAAAATACAAAGAATACTTTGGGAACAGATAGATATGTATCTGACTTAAAAGGAGGGATCAGCTGAGTTGGCAACTAAAAAGTTATCTGGGAAAGAAAAGAAGTAAACAGATTGTAGATGGAGGAACTAACATGACCAAAATCCCAGAGACACCTGAGAGAGTGTGGTGCGGCCAGAGGATTGCCAAGTTGAGCATAACTGCTGGGTTGGAAACTAGAGGTAGTGTGTGGCTAATTGGAGGTTGTAAGCAGGGGATGGAAGCTGAAGGTGTCTGTGGACCCAAGCTAGGAAGCACATACTCTTCCAGTGGATCATATGGCTCCATGACTGGCTTTTAAGGAGGAAGTAACATAATCCTATTTCCTGTGGTCTTCCCTTTCAGTTAATTGCGGTTCCATCCTTGTAGTTGATTAGGATAAAACCTGTGGCATTATTCTTAGCTTTTCTTTATCTCTCACATATACAGTCCATTTGGAGAATTATTTTCACACTGTCTATACTGTGCACCCCTGGGTACCACTTCAGAATCCTCTTGGAACCACCCCTTAGCACTGCCACAGTTGTAGCAACCAGTTCCATGGAGGCGTGGCCCTGCTTTCTGATGGTGGATTTTGATACTGTCTTACCTCTCAGCCTCTTGCCTTGCAGCCTCTCTGATGTAGCATGGGAGACTCTGGCAGGAGCCATTCTGCACAGCTTGCAAGGAAGGGGCAGCTAGCTACCATGGGCCAGACGTGACCGGTGGGCGGGATAGGAACTGAGAGATGAGCACTTCTTTGTTCCTCAGGACGGATACACTGAAACTCATGTCATAATACCTTTAGTGGGAGCGAACTAGATAACTCATCCTCAGATTGCCATTTTCCCCTTCCCTGTTTCATAGCCTTGGTCCTGCACTCCTGCTTCCTGGGATGACCTTCCCAAATAAACTACTTCTATGCACGCAGTTGTCTTAGGCTCTACCTTCCTGGGAACCTAAGGTTGTGACAGTACCTTCAAAATATATCTTCAGTTGGACCACTTCCCATCACCTCTACTACTACCAGCCATCAAACCTCCATCAATGCCTGCCTTAATTACCACAGCAATTTTCTAACTGGTTTGCTACTTGTTTTTAATGTTTATTTAGTTTTGAGAGAGAGACAGACAGACAGACAGAGCATAAGCAGGGGAGAGGCAGAGAGAAAGGGAGACACAGAATCTGAAGCGCGCTCCATCCAGGCTCTGAGCTGTCAGCACAGAGCCTGACGCAGGGCTCGAACTCATGAACCATGAGATCATGACCTGAGCGGATGTTGGATGCTTAGCCGACTGAGCCACCCAGGTGCCTCTGGCTAACTACTTTTATTTGTGCCCTATGTAGTCTGATCGTGGGATAGCAAGTGGAGTTAAAGTTTCATCCAACAAGAGGCTCTAGGATCTGACCCCACCTTCACTTCCTACTACTGTTCCTGGTGTTGGATAAGCTGGTACTCTCTGTTCCTCAAGGACTCCAGGGGCACTTTCACCTCAGGGCTCTTGCTTGTTCTTTGCTCTGTTTGGAGCACTCTTCCTTTCCATAGGTGACTCTCTTCACCTTTCCCTTCTCAAAAATTACTTCTGCACTGAGGTATTTCTGACCATCCATTTTAAAATAACAACCACCCCTAGCATATTCTCTCCCCCTTCCCTGCTGCATTTCTCTCCATGGCACCTAGCATAATTAAGATGCTTTCAGGTTTATTTTGATTCTCTCTCCTTTACTCCAGTAGCTATAAACATTGTCAGGGCAGAGGATTGTGTCTGTTTCTCTCCACTCTTCCATCGTTGGGCCCACAGAGCCTTGATACCTGGTAGGTGCCCAGTAAATAACTGCTGAGTTAAGCAAGTGAACGAATGTGTATTTTAGAAAATGTAATTCTGGCTATAGTGTAAAGGTGGTTGAAGGAAGGTGGGGCTAGAGAACAGAAATTAGGAGCTTAGTGTAGGCAACCAGGCAAAAAATGAAGAAGGCCACATTTGTCATCTTTTAACAGCATCAGTGGAGAGTTGAGGAAGGATTACAGAAGCTGTAGGAGAGTAAAATGATTGTGTTGTTGATGGATTGGGTATGATGGATCAGAGAGAGGGAGACCTGTAAGCAGAGTCTCAGGATTTTGGCTTTGGCAGCTGGGATTTCATGGTTATATTTGTCAGAGAGATGCCATAGATGGAACAGGTGTAGATGGGAAGGCGATACAGTGGAGAAACTTCAGGAAGGAGGAAGGACTTAGGATTTAAATATGTTTAGTTTGGTGTATCGGCAAGACCGCTTAGCAGGAAATGAGAGAGATCCAGGAGTCCATTGACTGTGCAGGACTACAGCTGAGAAAAGGGTACTTGGGGATCACTAGTGCCTTGTAAGGCAGTTGTGCCTTGAGGTAGTGACCTCACAAAAATCAAAACGGGAAAAACCATATATTACTCTGTGTTGCTATACAAGCATAGGAGTTCTTAACTGTTGTCACTATTTCTTTCCTTGACTATTTTAGAAAGACTTAGGAAGAGAAAACCTTGAAAAAAACAAAAGAAAAAAATATATCCTTGATTCATTTTTGTTGGCACATTTTGAAAGAATGAAAAAGGCATTTATCTTAGGATGAAGTGTCTGAGTACCTCTGGAGTACAAAGAATTTACCTTTAGCTTCTTCTGGCCAGCCTCAGACTCTGTGTTTTACTTTCACAGCCATCTTCTTTTATTGAAAACATGTTGAAGTACTTTTTTCCCCTCTTTATTCACCGGAAATGAGTAAGTTCTTTAGTAAAACATCCAGAATGCATGTAATAAAAAAAATGTCTAAATGTTTCAAGTAAGATTTCTGGCATATATTTATCTGTTTAGTAATATAAATTTTAAGTGGTTGTGCTCGTCACCAACATTTTTTCATGTATTTTGAAGCTTAGATTTTTGCCAATAGCTTTTATACCTCTGGTGATTTTTATTACCTTATTTAGTAGAGAGTTGAGTGTTTTGAACTGGTCTTCAACCTAGAAATTTATTAAACAATTTGATTTCCCAAGGGGCCAACACTGTTGGAAAAGATTACTATATACAAATCTCTAGGCCAGTAGAGGATAAGAGAGGGGAAAGATACTGCCCAAGGAAATTTATAGAAATGCAAACAAAATCATGTTGTCTGATCTGAGATCTTCTCATAGTTGGTGAGTGCACCTTAGCTTTGGAGGAAATCTTGTTATTTGAATTTAATCCTTGGTATTTAATCTCATGTTGACACTTTGCATTACACTAATAAGATGTTAATGATCTCATAGTCCTAGCTTGCATTGGATACTCACCAGGGTGCCCAGGGCTACACCGTCTGTAACTGTCAATAGAGCATGGGTTCTCACTACATGCATGAGATCTATCGCTGACAGTGAAATTATGATTCTTCATTAGCTGGAGGAAATTCTGAGAACCACAATTCAGGGGCCCAAGACACTTGGTATTTAATTAAAAGAACATTTGGGGCACCTGGATGACTCAGTCATTTGGTTAAATGTCTGACTCTTGCTTTCAGACCGGGTCATGATCTCAGTTTGTGAGTTCAAGCCCCAGGTAGAGCTCTACTCTACTCTCAGCGCAGAGCCTGCTTGGGATTCTGTTTCTCTGCCCTTCCCCTGCTTTCTGTCTCTCTCTCTCTACCTCACTCCCTCCCTCTCAAAGATAAATAAACTTTAAAAAAACACTTTATATTTACTTAAAAGAAGCCTGGGTATTTAAGGAAGCTTTGAAAACTAGAAATAGCTGTATTAGGGTTCTCTGGAAAAAGAGAGCCAAGCCCCAAGATCTGTATTCGGCAAGTTGGAGACCGAGTAGAGCCAGTGGTGTAGTTCCCATCTGAGCAACTGGGCAGGCTTGAGACCTGGAAAGAGCTGATGTTTCACTTGAGTTTGCATGCAGGAAAAACCTGATGTCTCAGCTTGAAGGCAGGGAGAATTCTCTGTTATCTGGGGAAGAGTCAGGGTTTTTTGTCCTATTGAGGTCTTCAGCTGATTGGGTGAGGCCCATTTGTATTAGAGAGGGCAATCTGCTTTACACAGTCTATCAGTGTAAATGTTAAGCTCATCACAAAACACCCCCCACCCATGGAAATACCAGAATAATGTTTGACCAAATATCTGGGTACCATATATAACTGTGTCATGTTGGCACATAAAATTAACCATCGCAAGAATTTATTTTAAATCTGTTCAAATTCATTTAATCAGTAAACATTTTAAACATGCTTTGTGGATTCAGCATAAGGTAAGACATTTTGGGTATCTAAAATAGAAGATAGGAGGCAGATAACCCCTAATAAGACCAAAATAAAGTATTATCAAATCAAGAAAAAAAAGCCAAGTTTTTTTGATGTTAACATCCACAAAGACATTTCTCATGTATAGTGAAGCAAACTATGTGAGACTACAATTGAGTTTCTTATTCTGAACTTTAAATTAGTAAGCAGAAATTAAGAGAAGCGTATACTTTCTTTTTATTTTTCTTTCCTTTTTAAAATTTATTTCACAATGTATATTCATCATGAAGGTGGTAGTATAATAATCATAAAGTCATGAACCAGTATAAACTTAATCTTTAAAACAGTCATTATCTGGTAGATAATCACAAAAAAATCTAGCATTTTTTGCCTCTGAGTTGCATTATTTTATTCTTCTATCATAATTGTAAGCCACTGTTTTGTGCTATGTGTTTCTGAATTCCAGCAATGTAAAATGTTTTTGTTTATTGGGCATGGTAGGTAAGCAAAATTTTGGTTTTTATTTGAAAAAGCACGAGTGTCCTTATAAACACAATTATTTAGCCACAAAGTGTAGCCTATTAAATAGTCCTTACAAGCATGTAAGGACTCTCTTTATCCCACCTATACCCAGTCCCACGCACATTTCAGCAAGTGAGAAGTACAAGGCAATTGGGGAAATGATTTTAAGAATTTAAAAGTGTAATTTGGATTATTTTGACATTTTAGAGTCAAGTACAAAACAAAAATTCTCTGGAGTGCCTGGGTGGCTCAGTCAGTTAAACATCTGACTCTTGGTTTCAGCTTAGATAATGATCTTGCAGCTTCATGGGTTTGAGCCCTGCCTCAGGCTCTGTGCTGGTAGTGCTGAGCCTGCTTGGGATTCTCTCTCTCTCTCCTCTCTCTCTGCCCCTTCCCCACTTGTGCTGCCTCTGTCTGTCTCAAGATAGAGAAATAAACTTAAAAAAAACATGAAATTTATCTGATTATTTATTAAAAATCATTTAAATGATTTAATAATTCTGAATTTGGCTCATATTGGAAATTATAGACTAGGGATCCTATTAAAAAGCATACCGATTTTCTCAACTTAATATTTATGTCCTACCTTCTCCAAATATGACTGATGTGTCTCTTATTTATGGTTGCCTGATAATGGCAAGGTAGTTACTTTCATAATTCCTAGACTTTGTGGGGATACCTTTATAGAAAACTGTATGTTTATCTTTTTTAGTTGAAGACATAAAAATACTAAGAGAAAAGGGGAAAAATTGTTGCTGTATATCTGCAAGTAGCAAATACATTTTTTCCTCTTTTCTAGGTGCATTTTTTAGCCTGATTCAGTGAATCAGCTGTGGTGGGTTTTGGAGAGATTTGTTCTCAGTGAGTTAATACTGGACTTGCCAGGCCATTTGTATTTCCTAAGATGACCCTGGGGACACTGGCATTGCCATGGTGTCTTATGGCCATCTCCCTGCTTTGGTACCTAGGAAACATTTAAGGCTATGGTTTCATCAGGAGAAATCTATCTGTGTGATAATATTCCCTGACTGCTGTATAGGATTGATGTAAAATATAACAGTTTGGCGAATGCATTCTTTGAAGACTCAAATCCAGTGTGAAACTTTTTTTTTTTTTAAATAAAGAAGGTTTATGGCACTTCCATAATAGCTGGACCTGCCGGGTTGATTTAGATCAAAATCATTTCCTCACATCATCATAGCCATTTTACTGTTCAGTGGTGCAGAAGGCATCGTGAAGAGTTGGTGAAATGCTTTGAATCATTCAGAATTGGATGAAGGATAAAAATGGAAATATCTCCAACCGAGGTGATACTATGGAGAACCTCTTATAAGAGCAAAAATAAAAGTATCTCCACACTAAGAATTTTTTTTTAAGTTTTTTAATGATGTGAACCATTCCGATAAATGTCTAACACAAAACTGAATACTTACAGTTCCACTTAATCTTTCTTCATGCTTATTCCATTATGGAGTCTTAACTATTTTCTTTTTGAGCTTTTAGGGAAAGGAAACACAACTTCTCTTGATGTTTAATGAATATTTATGAAGTCCTTTGACTATTAAGGGCTCATTAACATTCATTTTAAAGGAAAAGAGTTAAGAACACTTCTAAGGCCAAAGCAGAACATTGTGGCAAGTAGAAACTCACATTTCTGTTTCATTTTTGTGAACTGTCAAGTCAGAAATGCTCTGCAAATCAACTGAGATTTGGTCTTTAAAAAATGAATCTAGATAGTAGTTTGAATATAATAGACATGTTTGATTTTTTACATGATGACTTTACTTTTGTATGGACTATTGTCTTGGTGAGTGTTGTTTTGTTTTGTTTTCTGAAAATACTAGGAAACCTTGCTTTTATATGTCACCTAATGTGCAGATCAGATTTCAGAGTCAGATTTATTTAATTTAATTTAATTTTATTTTATTTTATTTTTATTTATTGTTTTAATGTTTACTTTTGAGAGAGAGAGAGCATGAGCAGGGGAGGGGAAGAGAGAGTGGGAGACACAGAATCTGAAGCAGGTTCCAGGCTCTGAGCTGTCGCACAGAACCCAATGCAGGACTGGAATTCATGGACCTTGAGATCATGACAGGAGCCAAAGTTGGGCATTTAACTGACTGAGCCACCCAGGCGCTCCCCGAGTCAGATTTTTTGTGTTTAAGTTTCAGTTTCAACTCTTTCTAGCTTTATGACCTTGAGCAAGTTCTCAGTGCCTCAGTTTCTGCATTGTAATTTAGGGGGAAATGGTGCTACATGACTCATAAGCTCGTTAGACAAATCACCTGAGTTAATACATGAAAAACACTTAGGATTGTGCCTGACACACTGGTTTTTTTGGCCTTGAGAATTTTTTCCTTTCACTTTACACTTCTTTGGCCCTTCGGAAAGGTCTTTGTTTCCCCCTGGCTGAGGTGGTGCAAAAGAATAGTTTGTGAATGAATCTTCACTTCTGATGGGTAGTTTTAGTTTCCTTTTTTTTTTTTCAATTTTTCTCCATTCTTTATTCCCAGCACCACAAGACCCTGTGTCCTGCCACTTCCAGGTTCCTTGGGCTGCAGTTGTTCTCTTGGTCCAAAGATGACCCACAGAATATAAGAATGCCTTCGATCACTTTCAAAAACATAGGCTTTTATGAATGAGAAATTGCTAAAGTCGAGCTTTTTGAAGCAAGAGCAATTATACCACTTTTGCTGTTACTCCATATAAATCGTTGTTATTTGGTAATGGAAATAAATATGTGGGCATAGAATCAAATAGTGGCCTAGACATGCCTGTTCATCGTTTTTAAAATTGTTTTTTAATGTTTATTTTTGAGAGAGAGAGAGAGAGAGAGAGAGAGAGAGCGAGCAGGAGAGGGGCAGAGAGAGAGAGGGAAACAGAATCCGAAGTAGGCTCCAGGCTCTGAGCTGTCAGCACAGAGCCCGATGCAGGGCTCAAACTCACAAACTGCAAGATCATGACCTGAGCCGAAGTCGGACGCTTAGCCAACTGAGCCACCCAGGCACCCCTAATCATTATTTTAAATATGAAATAGAAGTATGTGACCCTGAACATGCCAGATCTGGTCTGAAATAGAAGTATGTGTTGTGGTGAGCAGAGAAGTACTAAAGCATCAATTTGTGTATTTCTCTTTCTGTGGGCTTAACACTTGGCAGATATAAGCACTGACCTGGAAACCAAACCTTGGTAGTTCTGTTGATAAATATATTCCTCTAAAGAATATCCCCACTTATTCTTAAGTAATTTAGCATCCTACTTTACTCACTATGGATCGGTCATAAGATTACATTTGTCTTTGTGAAGTACTGAGTTGCTGTTGTTTAAGTCCAAAACTTATCTTTAAAACAGACGTCACACATTTAATAATAATTAGTCATTATTTCCACTGAAATTTTTACTGCTCTTCTCTCAGTGTATGCAAGGCGTTAGATCTGTTTCACAGCAACTGCATAAACTTTCACTTCTAATAATTATTCTCTGTTGGAGAAGTGATTGGTAGATTTATGATTTTTGAGAAGATGCTGATGAATCTTCTGTGACTTATTCTTCAGTGTTTCAGATGCATCATAGGGAGGCTTTATTTTCACTTGTTATGTGCGCGTGATACAGTATTAGTAACGACCCTGATATTATATTATAATCCTTTTACCATTTAATGGCTGTTGTATACATTGGGTATTTACCCCTAGTTTTGATTGATGTTAAATTTGCCTTTACAGTTCTTAGCAATCCAGTCCTCATTTGGGAGTGCAAAGTCTTTAGCTTAGAGAGCACGACTCATTATTTCTGTATTTTCCAGGTAGGCACTCAGCGCATGGGTACTGATGAGTCTGCTTCTTGGTGTATGCCATAATAAGGCTTCTGTCTCCCGGCTCAGTGTAGTCCATAGGTTGCTTCTCCCCGCTTCTGTCAGAACCCCGATGTCCATTTGCTTTCCAGTTGAAGACAGCAAGAGCCACAGCGTCCAAGTTGTTAAGTTGGGTAATGCAAAGAGAGAATGAAGAGCAGACACAGATGCTGAACTGTGAATGTTCTGTGACTGTAAAACAGGCTTAATTTGTGTGTGTGTGTGTGTGTGTGTGTGTGTGTGTGTGTGTGAATAGCAGAATGTTCAGAGAGCATGCAGAAAGGTTTCTTAAGTTGTATGAAGAAATGAAAATGTTCAGCGAATGGGCTTGTCTCTTCCCAAGAGTCCTACCTTAATTTATAACACTCATTTCATTGTATATGTAGTAAAATTTTGGGATGAACTGGTGCTTTGCATGGAGGGACTAGCTTATTTTGTGCTTTGCAGGAATCCAGTTTGACTTCATTAGTAGTGTACTCAAGAAGGTCTTACAGTTAGCTTGCCTTTTAGTCCATTATTATACTGGTTATATTTGCTCATATAAACTACTTTGAAAAGTTATAAAGTAATCTAGTTAAAAAAATTTTTTAATGTTTATTCACTTTTGAGAGAAAGTGAGAGACAGAGCATGAGCGGGGAAGGGGCAGAGAGAGAGGGAGACACAGAATCCAAAGCAGGCTCCAGGCTCTGAGCTGTCAGCACAGAGCCCGATGCAGGGCTCAAACTCACAAACTGGGAAATCATGACCTAAGCCGAAGTCAGATGCTTAACTGACTGAGCCACCCAGGTGCCCCTAGTTTTTTGTTTGTTTTTTTAAATATGATTTTATACTTGAAAACTTTCCTTCAAAGATTCACAAAAGCTGAAATCAGAGTTGGATGAATATATAGGCCAGTTCGGATCAAATAATGAAATTCTTTTTTTAAAAAAATTTTTAATGTTTTATTTATTTTGGAGAGACACAGAGAGAGACAGAACACCAGCGGGGGGTGGGCAGGGAAACAGAGGGAGACACAGAATCTGAAACAGGCTCCGGGCTCTGAGCTGTCAGAACAGAGCCCAATGTGGGGCTCGAACTTGGAAACAGTGAGATCATGACCCGAGCCAAAGTCAGACACCCAACCGACTGAGCCAACCAGGTGCCCCAGAAAATGAAATTCTTGGTCACAAATTTCAGCTAATAATAATCTAGAAATTGTTCACACTTATATGGGGCAAACTCTGCTAAAGGAACTGTTGTAACCATTTTATGTAGATGAATAAGCAAATACTGTTGTTATCCTCATTTTACTGATGAGGAAATGGAGATTCTTGGAGGTATATTGTGAGGTTACACAGCGACTCATATTTCTGTTTGGGCAATGTAACATAGATGGTGAAGGAGAGGGATGCTGTTACAGGCTGCAAGATTATTATGAACAAAGGCATGGGATTATGAATAACACGGTGAACATAATAAGAGTAAGGTATGGACAGGGAGCAGACCATGGGAGGAGAGAAAGCTGGGAAGATAGGTTGAATCAATTCATGAAGAACCTTGAATGCCTTCTTAAGAACTTTAGAACCATTAGAGTTTTTTGCTTAGCTTTTTGGTTTTGCAAGTTCATGCATGTGTGTTGTTATTTTTAGAAGGCAGCAGTGCAAATAACGGATCATAGAAGTGGGAGAGAGATCAGAGAGTACTGCAGTAGTACTGATTAGGGACAGGGATAAAGAGGATAGAAAGGAGGGACTCCAGCCAATAGCTCATATTTTGCCATAAGGGAACATGGCAGAAATAGGAAAACCTGTCCTTGCTATGGGGGGAAAAGAAACCAAAGCTACACACAGGTGCTGAGGGTGATGATGACTGATCCTTCTACTCCTCCTCCTCATTATTATTGAGTAGTATCATTATTATTGAGTGATTTGGTTTAAGCAGTTATGAGGAGGAGTGAAAAATCTCAGCTCCACCCGAAGACCTTAATTCCAAGCCTTAGGCATTTATAAACATGGGAATAACTGTACCTGCCTTGCTGGGCTGTGGTAAGAATTGTATGAAAACAGGTGAAAGCTCTTGGAACGTTGTTTCACCTCTGGTAAGTACTCTGTAAAGAATAGTTGTATTTCTTTCATTTGTTAATTATCTCAGCCATTATTTATTTGTGTGAAGCATACAAAGTACATTATTATTGCCTTTGCAGACAGGAAAGGGTTAATTGATAAGCCATTTTCTACAGTTTTCAGATTGTCTTCATACATTTTAAAGTGAGTGTCCATATTACATGTATATTCTTTTAACTCTATTCCTATTACAAAAGAGGAACTTAGAGTCCAGTGAAGTTATGTAACCAGCTTTGCATGATTCTCTATCAGTGGAAGGGCTAGATTAAATGTGGGCCAGTAGTAAAACTTCATTAACCCTTTACGTGGATGTCACTGAATGCATAGGTGTGTAATTTCTGGATCTGTTTAACACACACATATGCTCATGTGAGCGTCTGGCCAAGTTGAAGATGTTACGAAGATAGGAAATATCGTTAGAAAGTAGTAGCTATTGTTACTTAGCAGTTAGTAACAACATGTAAAGTGAACTGAATGTGGCATACGAGCCAGGCTGTTTTAAGGAGACGTTTATGGAAAGTTCTCTGAGGCAAAGTTGGTCTGACATACTGAACAACCCCAACTATGAGTAAGTAATATTGGTATTCTTCATGCGACGCATACTTTTCTGTAGGGTCATTCCTTTGAACGGTGCCATGTTTATCAGCACCAGCAGGAGCCATGCCATGGTAGTGCAATTTCCACATGTCTTTCCTTTTAAACAGTGAAATCCTTTTATAAAACAATTAGAGAGTGGCTAAAATTGACTCCAAATTGGAAGTATGAATTAGTACCTGTAGTTATTACCAGTAACGAATACCAGTAGCTCATTGATCATGCTCTGGAAAACAGACGTAGGTGTTTTATTTAAGACTATTTCTTAACTAGTGTATACCTTTAAATTGGTGGTGGGTTTTGGTAGTGGCTTTATACCTTATGTAATTGGAGTGAAAGGTGTATCCTTTTCTGTATTACAAACGTCGCAGTCTTTTCTGTCATGTTTCAAGCCTGGATTTCAATAAAATGAAGTGAACTAACACTTATTGGGCATTTACTTTGTCTCAGTCACTGGCTTTTTGTGCTAAGTGCTTTATAGAGTACTTCATTTAATCTGACCAACAGTCATGTGAGAAGTACACATTATTACTTCTGTTTTTAAGATGGAGACATGACGGTCTACAGGAACTAATGTATTTTCCCACAGACATAGAGCTACTTAGTTGAGCTGGGCGTGGTCTCAAGCCATGTGCTTCCTTCTGCAAATGCCCCCCCAGGTTACACTGGAATTAGAGACAGTGTTCAGAATCTTCCTCTCAAACCCAAGTCCCAATGTTATACTCCTCATTCACCCAAAATATAATGTAGTTGAATTGGCTCTGTCAAAGTGTGTATTTGAGTTTTAAAATTTTATGGATAGGGAGCAGAAGGAGTGTCAAAAATTCAGTCGAATTTTTACATTTTGTTTCCGATTTTACCAAATAGCAATCAGAGTAGCGCATACACACACACACACACACACACACACACACACACACACACCCCTGAGATAACATAGATAACATCGTAATTATAATTATATATGAGATAATTGTGTTTGTATGTTCTCTCATATTAGCTGATCCTTCAAACTTCTGTGATAGAGTAGTTTTTCTTCAGACCCAGCCAACAGAATTTATTGCATGTCTGGGAGGAGCTACACTCTATACTAGACGGTGAGGATATTGTGGTTAACCAATGAGATATAACTCCTACTCTTACGCAGTTTATATTCTGGATGGAATATTCTAAATATTTCACCTGAGTGTGAAACAATAGCACATTTCAGACCTGGTACTGAAAACATACTTTGAGACCGTCTCCATATAGTATTTGTAGGCAAGGGGGAAAAAGTTCTGCTAAATGTATCCCTTCTTTAAAATCTTTTTATGATATAAAATCTGACTTTTCTTAATTCAGAATTGGTTGTTTTCTGCAGAAGTAAAGGAAAACTGATCTATGTTTGGAAATCAGACTTAAACTGAGTTTAAATCAACACACAAACAGATGTAGTGAAAATTAGAGAAAAGCTGGTCTTCCTGTAGTCAACCTTTCAGTGTTCACCTATGAAAAAGACAAATAACACACACGGCAGAAACAGAAAAATACTGCCTGTGATGGCTTACAACCCCAAATCAAAGCAAACACACAAAAATAAACCAGGACTGATTAGTGCCACATTTGGAACACTCGTTTTCTCTTTTTGATTACTTTCCTGAGGATGTGAACTTTCTGTATGTGTTTGTTTTATACTCATATTAATGAATCATTTCTTCAGAAGAGTTTGTCAGCGTTTCATAACTGGAAGCATGTCAGTGGTGCTAAGTCAGTTAAGGTTCTGTACTCTGTGCCATTTAGAGACCAGTGAAGAGCATTAAAGCATAAATTGACAGTAATAATTTCTTTCACGGGTATTTGATGTACATAATACTTTTTGTGAGCAATCTAGTGTTTCCAAGTAAACATCTCTGTTTCGATCTCAAAAGAGTCCAGTGTTTATCCATGTTTTCGTAATTGTTTTTCTTTTAAAAATCATCTTATACCCCCTTCTCTTCCACCATCCTTAAAATCTCCTAACTTATCTTAAGATATATATAATTTTACATCTAATTCTGATGACCAGTAGTTGCTCATCCAGTGTGGCAGTTATCAAAGTATGATTTTCAAGCATAATAATAATGTGTATTATTAACATTTGCAATGATGATACAAAAGAAACGCTGGGCAGAGCTGCTGGTAGAATCTTAGCACAAATCAAGACAGGGCACCAAACTGTATTTTATATTCTTCACTGCCATGTACTCACAGTAAAAACAAGCCACCAAACTGTCCAGCCAATGAAACACCAAATCAGCCAACCAAATAAACAGCTATCCAACCAACCAAACACCAAACAGAAAACGCTAGCTTCATCTAATAATATCCTGAATTAAGTCATAAAAATTATTAATTTTATTAAATTCCAACCTCTGAGTAAATGTCTTTTTATATTCTGTGTGACCAAATGTGAGGTATACATAATGAAATGTTTCAGCATACTGAACATTAATGGTGACTTTGAGACTTTTTTCATGAAACACAATTTTTACTAGAAAGAATGACAAACTGTGGTTATTTAGTTATGAGTATTTACAGACATAGTCTCAGAAATGAAGGGAAATAAGGCTGTTACTTCAAGGAAAACAATGAACAGTATTTATTCCTAATGATAAAACTCAAACTTTCAAGAAAAAAAAAAGGACTTTGGAAAGCTTGTATCTGCAGAACTGATCTGCCTAGCTGAGTGAACCAGGATTTTTCTCCAATCAGTGTCCATGTTTTATATTCATACATGTGTAAAAAAATCCATTCAAAGTGCACAATAGAAAGTAGACTTTAATTTATCAGAATATGAAAATTTCATTCATAAGGTTTCAGATTCCACATTGCATCTAACTTTTAGAAGACTCCTACTTGTCCACTTTTTATGTAGTATCAAAGAATAACCACTATTATGCGAAAAGGCTATTAAAATATCCCTCCTTTTCCAGCTATGTGTTTCTGGCTATATAGTCTTCATATATTTCCGCCACAACAACATATTGTGACTGATTGAATGCAGAAGGCAGATATCCAACTTCTTCTATTAAGTTAAACATTCAAGAGATTTGAAAAACTGGAAAACAGTGCCACTTTTTGTCACTATTTAAAAATTATATATACATGTTAAGGGGTGCCTGGGTGGCTTAGTTGGTTGATACTAGCTCAGGTCATGATCCCAGGGTCATGTTGGGCTCTGCGCTGAGCATGGAGCCCGCTTAAGATTCTTTTGCTCCTTCCGCCCCTCTCCCTTGTTCGTTCTCTCTCTCTCTCTCTCTCTCTCTCTCTCTCAAAAATGTTAAAACAGATTCATTATTAAAACAATTTCTTTAATTGCAGTTGACACACAATGTTACACTAGTTTCAGGTGTACAACATAGTGATTCGACAGCCCAATATGTTATGCTGTGCTTACCACAAGTGTAGCTACCATCTGTCATCATACGACGCTATTACAATACCATTGACTATATTCCCTGTGCTGTGCCTTTCATCCATATGCTGTGACTTACTCATCCCATAACTGGAAGCCTATGTCTCCCACTCCCCTTCACCCGATTTCCCCGTCTCCTCACACCCTTCCTCTCTTGCAACCATAAGTGTGTTCTCCATATTTGTGGGTCTGTCTTCTACTTTTTTAAAACTTGTGCATTTATGTTTTAGATTCTACTTATAAGTGGAATCATGTGATATTTGTCTCTCTCTGTCTGACTTCTGTTACTTAGCAAAATACCATCTAGGTCCATCCATGTCACAAATAAGAAGTACTCATCCTTTTCTATGGCTGAGTAATATTCCATCATGTATCTTTTTAATCCATTCATCAACTGATGGACACTTAGGTTGTAAGCATCTTGACTGTTGTAAAATAAAATGAGTTCATTATTTTAAAATGAATTACATATATTTAAAAACTATTCAGTTTTAATTTCTAATATGGTAAATATTGAAAACTATAATTACATGAACAAAAAATTTGGTGTCTTCAATAATTTTTAATAACGAAAGGGGTCCTGATAACAAGACATTCGAGAACTGCCATCTGGAGGAGTCCTTCTTGCTCTTGGAGACCAGAGCTTCTCTCTCACATTGGCCTGTTTCTCACTTGTTTGTTTTCAGGCAGATCACCTCTCCCATCTCCAGGTCTCTTACTCATAAAATGAGCATTTTGAAGAATACATTGTATGAGATTTGTAAATAATGGGGTATAGATAAATGATTACATCTTATTTGATCCTCTCAAAACCTCCTTGAAGTGTAAATATTATTATTATGAAGTATTTGAGACCAATTTGCCTAAGAAATTTAAGAATTTTAAGAATTTTAAATTTAAGAATTTGCCTAAGGGCATAACTAATACATGGTGGAACAGGAATTCTTATATTTTATTAATATGATATTTAGTACCCTCTTTTCATGCTGTAGATATGAAGAAAGAATGAAGCAAAGTAGAAGTTACGTAGAACTAGAATGTGCTTGAAGAAGGGAGGTTAGAGAACGTATCATCCTACCGTCTTTTTTTTTTTTTAAGATTTTATTGAGTGATCTCTACAACCAGTGTGGGGCTCGAACTCACAACCCTGAGATCAAGAGGTTGCATGCTCTACTGATTGAGCCATCCAGGTACCCCTCTTCTTACCATCTTATTTTCCTGGTAAAGTAATTCAGGGTGTATCAAGTACAGTGTTGGGACCCCGAAATTGCTTTGAGCCTGGCAGCATTTTAACATAATTATTGTTGTTCTTACTTAGTCTTTTTTTATTCTTCTTTGTTTGGCCAGACCCAAAGAACTCAAGTATCTTTGGCAAGAATTATGCTTACCCATGTCACAAAGATGCTAATGAAAACAAAAACAAAAACAGATGAGAAAGACAGCTTATGGTAAATGACCATAACCCTCTATGACACTGGCTAATACTCATTACTTCTGTTGCAACAAAATTACCAATACATTTTTTTTTCAGGCTGGAGGAACTCCGTACATGTTAGAAATTTAGCAGAAGTGATTTAAAATGGGTATATGAGGGCAGACCTGATACTGTGTTAAAGCAAAAAGAACTGAAGGTGTTTGAAACAGGAAAGCGCTTATGATCAAGACCAGACAACCCATCTCCTCAGAGCAGACGAATAAGATTTCAGGATAACACTCCTGGTTTTGGTGATTCGTGGAGAGGAGGGTGTATGGTATTGTACTGTGCATGCTGACGCTTCTGCTTTTCACCTACAACCCAAAGATACCTTACGGAGGATGGAATTAAGGTTTGGTACCATCACTCTGTTATGTGTATTCCTTTTTGCTTTGCTTTACAGCCCCCGTTTTATTATTCCTAAGTAGAATTTAAAACAAACTTAATCGATTGAGTTAATAGGCTGTGTCAGAATAAAATTCAACGTTTATTTAAACAGAGTTTGTGTAAAATAAGCTCAAGAGAAATGGAAGTTGTTTCCAGACTACTCTGTTAGTTTAATTTTGGAAATTCATGACCGCTCTTCATTGTTGGCTGTTTGTCCCGTCATTCCGCCCCCACTCCCGCTGTCTCTAATACAGCATAGCCTCCTGTCAGTCTCTTCAGATCCCTGTGTCAGTAAACTCACTTTTTGCAGACTCACAAGCATAAATAACTTTATATGTATGTAATATTCTCTCAATATGTAAAAGTAAATGTCATCCTTAAAATCTGCCTGAAATCAGGTGGGTGAAGTCAGGAATATTCCTATTTACATCCATACCCCGATTCTGTGTGTGTGTGTGTGTGTGTGTGTGAATGGTTTCCTGTGTTTGTAGCCAGGCAACTTGGATTCATTTTTACTCTTCATGTCCATGACTAGTTACGATCTTAGGCAATGGGAGGTTATATGTCCTTTTCCCAAATTCTTTATTAGGTCGGGATAGAGGTGGAAGTAGTGAGACCTGTTATAGGGTCTGCGATATTTTGGTTACCAGAGCAACCACTGCTTCTTGCTGCATATGATTCTTTTCTTTAGAAACACCTGTCATCACTCTTTGTTACTCATCCGGGGAATGCAATTATGGGAAAAGCAGTCAGTGTGTGGCACTACCATATTATGGTGTTGACTCAGGGTCATTTCCTTCACACTAAATTTCTAATCTAGACAGGTATGTTTGGCTGAGTCTTTGCTAGTGATCTAGTTCATTCATCGGTCTTCCTTACACAAACATGTCCTGAGAACCTGTGTTTACTGCCGACGCCTTCTTGGTGAATCATCACTGTGCTGGTGTTTTAAATAAACCTCTCTGGACATTCTGGAGATTTCCAAGTCAGTAGCATAGCCCGGGCTAGAACTCATGATTCTTACACCTGTTTGGAGTCTAGTTATCCTGTTACACGTGTGACTTCGCCTATTGTAAGAGTTGGTGCTTGGTTACGTGTTTTGTATATAAGTTACTACATTTTGATTTAAAGGCACAAGATAAGCACATCAAGTTTTCCTTTCAGGGTTTTTTGCCCTTTCTTTCGTACACTCGTTTTCTCTTTGTCCCAAGACCTTTCTTCAGCTGGGCTGATCTAGACTGAGCAAATTACTCTTTGCTTATAACCCAGGCAGGCACGTATGATGGCAAACCATCCTCCGTGAGAGAGACTGTCATCCTGGCTGTGCATCTGGGGCTGTGAGAAGAGGTGAGGACCCAACAGACATGCTGGGGTGGCTCTCCTGGGATGACGAGCAAGGATGAAAGCTCACGAGCAGGGAGGGGGGTGTGTTGACTGGAGGGGGACAAACAGGGACATTTTACACCTGGTGTTTTTTATCTCACAGTGAGAGTGGGAAGGAAGAAAGGAGACATCTGGGTCTTTACGAATGTTGAAGTTTTTGAGAAGCCATTGGGGGTTGGGAGACCAAAAAAAATTGAGATAGGAAAACAGAAAAGGATCTCAGATCAAAAAGCATATTCTGGTTATGATGTGCACAGGTATTATATGCAAGTGATGAATCAGTGGATTCTACTTCTGAAACCAGTATTGCAGTACGTTGTACTGTAAGTGAATTTGAAAAGGAAAAAAAAAAAGCATATTCTGCACGTACACTCGAGTAGAGAGAACCCTGCTCCTGGTTTCCCCATGCATTGTAGAATATTGTTCATGAAGGCCTCTGAGTTTGCTGCTATTAAGAAGAAAAGTCAAGCCGAGAAACTTGACGTGTGTAGACATGAAATTTCTAAGTAAGTATATCAACCGCTGTCAACACTGTGGCAGAAGTTGAGGGTGCCATGGAGCATCCTGCTCTGAGCATTAGCTCTCGTTTGGGGCATCAGCATTTAGGCATTTGATGATGGTCTTGAGAAGGGGAAAAAGAAAAAAAATGTTTTAAATGTTTTGGTTTTTTGATCCTTAGCTGGGGGAGTTTATTCAGTAGTGAGACATTTTTGAGGTTTGGAAAATTCCAGGAACATTTGGCAGGAAGAGACAGGTTTTGTGGCAATAATTTGTTACTTGTGGATCCTCACTATGGACACGTGTGGGTTGTGTGTGTGAGAGAGAGGGAAGACGAAGGGTTATATAAATACTGAATCTTTTGAGTGACTGTTAAATATGACTGACAGTGAATTTTTAAGTCAAAATTGATGTGATTTTTCTGGGTCGTTAATAAACATAATCAGAAATCTGTGGCTGTTAGGTCATTTTACTGGGAGTAGAATTTTTCCAATCTTGATTGGAACCTAGTCATTTAATGGCAACAATATCCTTCTGGCCACTTCTTTTTGTAAGAAATTAAGAATGTGTCATGTTTAAGTTGCTGTTTGTCTGTAATAGAGGTTGTGAATCGCCAGGCACACGTTTTTTTTTAGCATAAGCACTGGTAATTTCAGATCTGAAACACTACTGCCATCTTTCTCTTTCCGTCTTGTTACATCCACAGTCAAAATATAGAATGGTTTTCCCAATGCAAAAATGGCCATTAATGTGAACCAGTTATTCGTAAGCATTTGTCACCGATATCCTAACATTCAATCAAGTTTTTTGTGGGTTGTCATAGTTATCATGATATGACATGAACTTACGTCTATTGATATTGAACATTTTATTGTTGTTGAACCTGTTTTATGGTCAGTGAGAGTGGAACGGAAGAAGCGATACTGGAGAAAACATTAAAGGTTTACGAAGAGGCGGTGGTGAGTTTGCTGTTACTAGCAGAGAAGCTTGTGAACAATACTGCTAAGGAATTGATCTAATGAGATTTGGGATGTTTTTAAAAATTAGTCAGCATTAGTGTAATATTCCTGCAGGGAGCATTTGTAATGCCCACAAGAATGTGTTGGTGGAGGGATCAGATTCCAGGCTAACCTTCGGTTGCTTTCAGTAGTTGACATAATGCACACCTGTGTGTTCTCTTCCCTGACCTCAGAACTGTTTTGAAAAGCTTCTGACATCTGGGAGTGTGAAAAAGAGCAGATTTTGATTTGTTTTCTGGCAAGTAGGAAAAGTAAGTTCTAAGTGTAGTGTTTTACCTGTGTATGGTACTTGCAGTGAGGGCCTTGATTTATCTTCTGTCCTTCTAGACAACTGAAGAATAAAACCTCCAAGGTCTGTGATGGATTTTTTTCTTAAAGCATTTTAATGTGCTGGAGGTAGATATATGTGTGTGTGTGTATATATTTACATAAGTGTAAGTAAATGTAAAATAGCACCCAGGTTGTATTCCTTTTTCTCAGAAGGAATCATTTAGAAATTATCTCTCCAAATAGTTAAATTGTTTGTGAGTAGGAATAGTGCTGACGAAGAAAACTCCTCTAATTCAACTTTACCCTTTATATAGTGATGGGTAAAGCTCCCCTTGATAAACATACATTTATTCAACATTAATATTACTATAAGTGTCACTTAAGGGAAAAGATCAGTTTATCAGTAAATTTACTTTGAACTTGAACCACACTGTGATAACTTTGGTAACTGAAGCAGTTGGCATTTTATAATACATTATGATATATATCTTTACTATTCAAGGTATAAAATAAAATGTTTAATGTTTTTTATGTCAGTGTCCCTGGGACCCTAGATTGATTTTTCTTAAAGTTCACAGCTTTTTCTTTTCAAAATTAAGGTCACTTGGTTTGGCATTAGCAGCTTATTCCTTGAAATCCATTTAATTAAGTAGCTTCTGCTGTTTATCCTAAAATGCAGATAAATGGCTTTCAGCACACTGTTTATAGTTTAATAGTTCCTGAAGTGAGTCAACATTATCTGCTAGCGTCTACATGTCATAACTAATGATCTGTCTGCTTAGACTTTCTTGCTAGTGAGGAGACACTGAACTCAACAAAGGCAAGAGCCTGGCAGAGCTGGGGGGTGGGGGGATTGTTTGGGATGGTGCCTATTGGATAAGCCTATTGGTGCTTATTGGTATGAAATTGGAAGAGAACTATGTTACCTTGACCACAATTTTAGCATGCATGAAAGCTGTCACAAAGTGCTGTGTTCTAAAGACTGGGGTGAAAATATTTCAGAAGTATCTGTTAGAGGGATTTGTTTTATTCCAGATCATCTATCTAATTAATAATTAGCACAAGTTGAATCCTATTCTGGTCAGGCTGTTTGACATGATAGAGAATGGGAGTCATCAGCAAATTTTCATATTACTACCAAGTAGCTACTGTGGTTTTAATGATTAAAGCAAATATTTTTTTGTCTGCCAAGGAAGATGGAAAGAAAATAAATAACTTTAATTATTAAGTAATCATTTATCATAAATGCAGCCTATTCATTCTGGAAGAACATCACGCTCTTTCCTTAGGGAAAAGAACAAAACAAAACAAAGAACTTCTATGAGACTTTGCTCCTAGTGAGGATCAACAGGACTGCTGGCCATACTAGTTCAAGTTGATAAATTTTACCAATCTCTAATTCATTAAACAATAATAATTCTTGCTAGAACTTCCATACTGACTTATTTTCTGGGTTTTTAGTTAGAGAATAGGGCATTGCATAGGTAAACATTGAGAATGGTTCCGTAATAGCTGAAATACCAACTCTTAAATTTTGGCGAAATATTTTGTTTGATCTCATATGTTCTTTGTGAATGTGGACAACTTTCTAACTAAACTAAGAGAGGGCCACTGTCCTTTGCTTCCATACTAGTATCACTAGTCTCTGGGAGCACTTTGGTAGTTTAAATAGAACATGAGTAAGTATATATTTCTTACCTCCTTAGTCTGATTCTGAACTTCAAGATCATATGCCCAATTTATCAAAATATTTCAGAGCAAAAAATATAATACACATAGATATGTCTCCCATGTTGTTGATGTAATTTATAATACTGAAACATCTGAAGAAAGAGTTTATGAGAGGTAATTATATTTCATCTAGCATCTGTGTATTCAGATTTTTTTGTTCTTTTTTTTTTGGTTGTGTATCATAAGATCTCATACTGATAACTATTTTAAAGAGGAGGAAGGAAACATTGTGGACTTAGAATATAATATGTGGGTACATACATTATTAGCATAAATGAGGAGATACAAATTGGATAAAGAAGGGCAAAGGAAGAAAATTTAAAGGTAAGATCAGTAAGCATTTTCAAAGTCTGGGCCACTGAGTCTACTAGGCTTTATACAATTAAAAAATAAAAGTAATAAAATTGCTCTTGGAGAATGTTTTGAAAACTTAAGCCATTTGTTTATCAAAAGAAGGACAGCTTGAGCAGTATCAGGCCAGAATGTTCCAATGTGTGCCATACTCAGATTTAAGATAACACAATCATTGTAATAACATAGCCTCAGTTCAGATCTTTCCTCAGTGTTTCTGCCCAAAAGTCAACAAGATTGTCCTTTGGCAACCTTATTCCTATAAATCAAAGCAAAGTGGATGGTGGTTCAAAATCTCAGCATTATTTTAATGGCCAATTAAGTGTAATTTCAGAAAAAAAAATTTTCCACCTTAAAATATCATCTGTATGTTGCTAGTCATGTACATACCCAGGACCCAATTGAACCATCTTATTTTATTTTTGATGCACAAACTGGATTATGGGAATAGTTTAGGAGGAGGTTAATAGAACATGTTGTGGCATACCTCCTAAATTTTGGTCCTCCTTCAGCTGGCCTCAGAGTGTTACTTGGAACTCTAAATGCACTAGTATCTCTAACACCACACTCTGAATATAAGTTCTATGACTTGTCAAATTATGATTAGAGGGAATGTTTTTATGGACACATGAATTTTTTTTTTTACTCTGCTGTTCCTAATATATATCATAGAGAGTTTGAAATATTTTTTTTTTGTAAACTGCTTGGCTTAGCAGGTAGTAAGTATTTAATCAATGAAAAAAAATAAAATATTAAACATTTTCTTTAATGCATATATTTAAATTTCATTTACATTTTAAAATTGATATATTTTCTTCATTTCATCTCTTCTCGTGTATATAAATGAATTTTTTGTTTTTATTTTTTAACCATCTGCTATTAGGAAAGGGTATCTGTTTTTTTGGATAAGGTTTTTAGATTATTTATTTAAAATGGCACAGATAGTAGCCTGGGGGCCAGATGGTTTTGTGTTTATATAAAGTTTAAAAGGAAATGGAGTGTGAGCGTTGGTGTGAGTGAATGGTCAGCAGCCCTTTTATGACTAAAGCACCAGAACAACAACAGAAAGTAACTTCCATTCCACTGTTTGCTACTAGATTTTATGGCTCCTGAGCATAGCGGCCATGTTTTTCTTCATCTCGGTGAAATCAAAGTGCCTTGCAGACAATACATGTCTCTTAAATCAATTTGGACTTACTAGTAATTTCATGCTGGTTAAAATAAATATTTTATGCTCATTTAGCCATAGACGATGAATAAGACAGTTGTGTCTCAAATGCAGATTTTATATCAAAAATTTTAATAAGCCAGATGATATGGTGGGCTTAATAAAAAGAAAAACTTAAGGGCATGCATTTGGATTTCAGTTTTCCCAACATTTTGAAAGGTTCCAAATTATAAGAGGAATTTGACTTCTAGGATTGGTAAACCTCTTTAAAGAAAGACTTAAAAATGTTTACATAGCTGATGAATCTGTGAAGCTGTGCTTATTTTAAAATAAATTTAAGGGTTGCACATTTAGGTACCATTCTGAGTGTCAGAAGGGTAGTATCAAAAATAGATTTCTAGATATTTAAATGTCCTATATTTTTCTGCCTTGCTTATAATCAGAGGCAGCTTTTAACCATCTGGAAATGATATATAATACACTGTGGTCAGTGGCTTTTTTTTTTCTTTTCTTTTTATTTATTTTTTTGATTCTAAGGTTTCCTTTCTCTTTTACCTTTCCACTGTCATATGCCATGTATCCTGAACATAGCTCAATGCCTGACTGGAATAATCTGTCTTGCCAGCTTATAATCAAAGGGAGGACTGAAAAAACAGCTGAGCTGTATTAGGCAGCCACAGTCTGGACTGCATTTCTTAACTGCTGAATAACACATCACAGGTGCAGGATTAGTGCTGCCTACGGTGCTGGTCTTTTTAGTGGAAACCCCTAGCAATTCTGTGCCTCCTCCTCATGTCTCATCCCAGGGAACCTGGCAACGATCTATCAAGCGTACAGAAATCAAAAGTGAGTAGTGGGAGAAGCTTTATATCTTGCAGAGCCTGTTTTTGCCCTCCAAAAAGTGTTAGCAAGACCAGTTAAGCCAATGCCGGCACACACAAAAAAATTAAAAAAATGATAGGACTTAATCTTTCTTGGCATAGACGGTGGAATAGAGCAGTTCAAGGGGTTCAAAAATTTTATGCACAAAAATCACATGTCAAGAAAATGCGGTTTGGCTTAGCCGTCCCAGCAGTGTATATAATTTAGGATACTTTTAAACTCCTAAAATTTTTACAAATATTTTGTGCAGTATATGTGTTGCAGTGGGGGTGTGTGTTTATCCTTCCACACTTTCCAACACTGTCATGGTTAAAATCCAGCGTTGTGGCTGTGTTACACCTTGTGGTGTAATTTAATTGTTCGTAGTTGCGACATCGGGAGTTCTGTTTGCTCCGACATGTAACTCTAAATTCATAGATTATAAAGGTCAAGATTGCTTTCTTCCAAGTTGGGTTTTTAGAAAATGCAAAACTGTGTTAAAAGTATGATTTAAGTATTAAAACAAATGAATGTTTCGAAACTGTAGTTACTAAATCACTTCCTTTTGATCAAGTAGGTTATGAATTATTTTAGCGAGGTAAATACGCACTCAGAAATGAGGGCAAATATGTTTTAGTATTCATGTCAGTTTTGGTATCTATCTTAGAAAACCTTTTTATGCAGCATAACACATACATGTGAACAAAGTCATGTAGATAGCACTGTAGATTTTGAACAATTGTTTCCTTACAGTTTTTGTCTGAAAACTATGATGGCTTTATAGTGCTCAGATTTTGTCTTAATACATTCTGTTGTTGGTTACCATTATTCCATATTGTTTCACCAGAGAGAAACCTTTAAAGTTATTGGTGATGATAGTAGTTGATAATAGTGAATTTTAAGTTAAGATTAAAAAAAATGTATATGTATAGTCTCTATGTTTCATGCCTCAAATATTTAAACATTTGAAATAGCAATATATTTGTATTTTTAGGTCAATATGAACCTTAATTAAGGTATCCTTAGCAGTTATCCAATTAGAGGTTATAGAAATGATTGGAAACAAAGAGATCCTAAATGCTTTCCAGGTTTTTTCCTTTGGGGAAAAAGAATAGCATGAACATGGTGCTTTGGTTTCTGATCTGTCTGCCTTTAAAACTTTAAAACTTACTCTGTCACTTGTCTCCTTTATAGGAGTCTGTTCAGAGTAGTTTTATACATCAAGCAGTCTTGGCCTTGATGAGGCTGCAGAATAAGTGTTGGTGGGGTGGCAAGTTGAACATCTACTTTGATAAGCTTCAGCATTTGCTATAGCAGAGCACGGAGAGGAGTCACTGAATAAAACTGTAACGCCTGGTGTGGAAATCTGCCAAGTCCACGTTGATTCTTTGACATTGTTGTCATGGGGGCTGTGGTTCGGTTTCTTTTCCAACAATCTGGTTTTGAACAGAGATAAAATACAGAGACGCTTTTAATTTTTACCTCATCCCATCAGCAGTGATTATGCTATTTTACGGATATAGATTGACGTTTAATTTGTAAACACTGGTCACTTGCTTGTCAAGTTCGTTATTTCTTATATTAATACTTTTATTAAGATACCTATAACTATGTTGTATTTTTTACTATTTTCAAAGATTTTTAATTTATGTGAACATTTGGTTGAGTGCCTCTAAATTCAAAAACATACTAAAAAACTGAGGGAAAGGTTAACTGTTGTTCAAAAAGTATACATGTGACGTCCAAAGAGGTATATTCTGTTACAATCAATTATTGTGTTTACTCAGGCTCATAACTCTGCATTAGTTACCTACAAAACACATAAATATAAATATGTATGTTGTCTGTTCACATTTATGTAATATTTAATCTTTTCGTGAGTTGCTCAAATCATAATCTAGCATCCATAAAATAAAATACTTATGTGATTGACGCTTTCACTTTTTATCCAGATGTTTTGGTATTTCTTGGTAGGGCTTTTATGATGTAAAATGTTGAAAACATGATTATCCTACAGAACCTGAGTGATGTGGTAATGTGAATGTGTGAGTATGGTGAAAACAGAAACAATTGCCAGTAAATGGAAACATGAAGAAATATTTTGTGATAAAAGCCCTAGTTCCTGTAGAGAACCAGCACATCGCTAACATTTTTAAACTAATATGTTTTCTTAACCTACTCAGCAGTGTCAACAATAAACCACTGAAACGAAAACCTGTCAGTATCCCTGGTTTTTGCGCTTATGTTTTCTGTAAGAGATATTGGTTCATTACTGCCACCCATAGTAATCTTCCCTCCTATGCACTCCTACCTAGGACTTACTTATATTTGACAATTATATGTGGCATTATGACATCTATTTGATTGTTTTCATATACTGTTTTATGGTTTTCCATATGTAGTTGATTTGTCTCACCATGTTCCACATGTAGTCGATTTGTCTCAGCAGCAAGATTGTCATTTTGTTGGGGGCTTTTCAAGGGTTCTGGGCCATTGTGTTATGATGGAATGGATTTAATGATTATTTGCTAAATAATTAACGCACAACAGGAAAAAGGAAAATTAATAATATAGTAGTTGGCTTTGCACAAATTCTTGATGTTTCTTGAACCCAACACTCTGTATTTTAAAGACTTTTTGCTCACAGGGATGAGTCTAAAAAGAAAGGGAAACTAAAAGTAAGTAAGATGAAGCAAAAGAGAGGAGAATTGAAGAGAAAGGGAAATGCAGGATGAGATAAAGAAGATAGGGAGAGAAGAAAAAGAAAGAAAAATAGAAAATAAAAATGTAGGAGATAAAGGAGTGGGGAAAAGGAACAAAAGGATTGAGGTAGAGAAAGAAGAAGGTGAAGAATGAACATAAAAATTGAAAAATAAGCTTACGCAGCACAGCAAATGACAGTGATGTACTATTATTCGCTCTTTCTACTTGCAAGGAACTATGGCAGGTCTTTCCTGGGAATATCTCATCCAGTCTTTATGGCAAACCAGTGAGTGCCACTGCTCCTCCATGAAGGCGAAGTGACTAGCAAAGGGCAGAGAGCGAGGGAATAGCGGATCTGGGTTTGAACTGTTTTGACTGTTTCATCCTCTGTCTTGGTCAAGGCTGGGCCCGCTGCCTGGTGACCATACCTGATACCGATTTCTCATCTGACATTTCATCCCCCTCTAGTATTCTCAGGAACTCACCACGGAATCTTACCTTGTCCCTCTCTCCTCTGACTTCTGAGACTCTTGAAGGAGAAAGGCTTCCATGTGCAGATAACATTACAGCTAATAAGAGAAAGTCTACTCTTCCCTTAAAATATATGATTTTGGTATTTTTGAATCAGAATTGTATTTGTATTTGATTGCTTTTAAGAGTTTAGGCACATATCCCTTTTATTGGTGACTGGGTTTCGTTTTGTTCCTATATATTTTTCCTAAGTCTTTGTTGCAGAAAACATAGAAAATTTATTTGAAAATGGCTTCGTACAATAAAAGAGGATTTGGCAATGAATATTGAGGTCGAGCCTTTGAACTGAATTAGCTTATTAGACAGTAAATTAAGTCACTGAACTGAGTTAAAGGATTCAAGGTTTAAATGAAGACAATAAAAATTAATAAAAATTAGTTATCTATTTAAACCTATTATTTGAGATCACTAAAGTTATTTTAAAGATTAATATTATTTGTAAGCTCTGATTCAAATTTTATCCCTGCTTATCATAAGCTTTTGTTTTTAACCAATGTATTTTTGTTTGAGAAAGGGAATGGACATTAGTTCACATTATTTATTATCATAACAACATGAAAGGAATAGAATAGATCATTCCCAAAGCAATACTGGCCAGTTCAGTGCTTTCAAATGTTTCTTCACTAATCTTTTCACCCAAGATACTTGAAGTGTAAACTTGTTTGATAGGAATTTCAGTTTCTCTTCTTGCTCCTGCCTGCCCTCTGGTGAAGATGGGGTATAACAGTGAAGACACTTAGAATTTTGTTAATTTTTGAGATATGCAGAAAGCTAAAAAAGAAAAAGAAATGAAGAAAGAAAAAAAATTACTAGTAGATTCTGTGGCACAAAATAATCAGATGTCATCTGACAGTGAATTTTGAAGAATCTAATCCAATTCTCAGTGCCTTGTGTTTTGCAACTTAAGTGTCCTTAATTATCTGTGTTGTTCATAAAGATTGTTCTATGGTTTAATGTGACAGTGGATTCTGATATTCTCTTCACTATGATGTATGAAACCATCTTTTATATCACAAACTTAAAACGGTTTTATTTATGATAATTTTGAAGTGATAAGAATGTTACTAAGAAAAAAATTAATATAATAAAATATACTTCAAAATATAATGGACGAATATGGAAGTTAAAATTTATCTCTTGGAAAGTTCTATTGTACATTCATTTTTTACATTTACTTTTATTTTTCTGTGTTTTCTGAGTTTTTGTGAAAATCTTGTTTCATTTTTCTATAAAAATCATGTGGAAGAGTACACAATAATATAAAATAATATAGAAATATTTTTAAATAATTGATTTGTTAAGCACATACATCAAAAATGAGTTATTTTATGGTGTTTATACCAAGCTACAAACTAATTGTCCACTGATTCCAAATAAGTACCTTAAAGAAACTCTTTATAACACTGCCTTATTTCCTAACTTATACAAGAAGAGATACCACAGAAAACTTGTATATAGCTATATATAAATCTATAAAGTAGCTGAAAACATATATATATAACTGTAATATGTTATATACCTATTATATATGTGTGTATATATATATATATATACATACATATATCAAGATACTCAAGAAAAATAACTTCCTATTTAAACTTTGTAATTCAATGGAAGTCACATTATTATATGATGATCATTAGGTTACTTCATGAAGTTTGATTAATTTGCAAGGCATTAATTTGCAAGGAATAAATCTCTCTTAGGTATGAAAATCGTAAGGATTATAAATGTAATTTAGTTGTAATTCATTAAGAACACACACACAAACATGTCTTGAACTGATCTTGTGGTTCATTTGCTCTCTAAAGATCTCGTGGTCCTCTGAAAAAATGAGAACTAATTTTAGATTGGTTTTTACAGCCCTACTTTTTATTACCATCATAATTTGGATAGTTAACTACCTTGTTAACTGTAATGTAACCAGCTATGTCAAGCAGACAACATCTGAAGTGTCTGGATTCATACTGTTAGGGCAAAGATTGGTATTAGAGAGACAGACACAGAGGAGAGGGGAGGGTAGGAGGGAGGAAGGAAAGTGAAAAATGGAATGAGCTTCTAAAGAGTAATTTATTCAGTGAGGTATTTACTTCTAAGAAATTTCTAGAAGTCAGGCTTTTCCATTTGCCCCCCTACCCCTACATTTTTCTGTCAGGTTTATTTATAATTCTGTTACTAACTATGAAAGCCATAATTGACTGGAAATCTACTGAGAAGAAATAATCACTTTTGTTGAAATTTTATTCAACGTAAGTAGAAGTCATTCACTATTTAGCTTTCCTTAGTAGAAAAAAATTTTTAATGGTTTCACCTGTTGATTTAGAAAATATGATGTACTAAATTGTACTTAATGTTTCTTTAATGATAATCTTTCAGTTGTTTTCATTGATTATCTTTTATGTAAAATTTAACACATAATCAAGTAAAATGAGGACCTAATTAATAAAGATCTTACATTATTTGAATTAGCTGACTAAATCAAACACTGTTGTCTCTTAAAGTCTGCCTTTCTCCTTTTTCAAGTGGAGAGATACTAAAAATATAATAAATATAATAAAATATGTAAAATAAAATTTGACAATTGTCTTAATCAGACATCTAATATTTGGGATAAATCTCCATTATTGCTATTCCTTTGTTCATCTAAATGCTCACATTTATCATATATATATATGTGTGTGTGTGTGTGTGTGTGTGTGTGTGTGTGTGTACACACACATATATCTTTGTGTTTTCTTCTAATTCTTATTTTAGCATTATTATTATCTGGCTAAATTCATGGTTTTATAAAATCATTGTTCTTTATATACATATAATTGTGCTTTTTATGCCTTAGTTGCTGCTTCAGATGTTTGAAAATGTCTGGCTTATGTTTGTGAGGCTGGTTTGATTTTGAGCAAATTTAGAATGGCTTTATATGAAAGTGATTTTTTAAATAATTTTTTTCATAATGAAAACAGTAGATAAAACAGTCCAGTTTCTTACTATCCCTTTTTCTCAAATCGGAACTTGCTATTAAGAAGATCTTAATCAGTAAATAAAAACCTCCCAACATACAAAAGTCCAAGACTAGATGACTTCATTAGTGAATTCTATCAGACAATTAAAGAAGAATTATTATCAATTCTTCTCAAATTCTTCCAAAAAAACAGAAGAGGAGGGAACACTTTCAAACTAATTTTATGAGGCCAGCAGTACCCTGATACTAAAACCAGACAAGGACACCACCAGAAAAGAAAATTATGAACCAATATCCCTGATGAACACAGATGCAAAAATCCTCAACAAAATACTTACAAACTAAATACAACAATACATTAAAAGGATAATTCACCGTGATTGAGTGGAATTTATTTCAGGGATACAAAGATGGCTCAACGTCCACAAGTCAATCAGTGTGGTACACCACATTAACAAAAGGAGGAATAAAGATCATATGATCAACTCAATAGATGCAGGAAAAGCACTTGACAAAAATCAACATCCATTTGTTGATTGCATCAACAAATGCATCAATAAAAAACCTCTTGGTAAAGAAGGTATAGAGAGAACTTACCTCAAATAATAAGGACCATATACAAGAAGCCCATAGCTAAAATTATATTCAGTAATTGAAAAGCTGATAGTTCTTCTTCTAAGATCAGGAATGAGACAAGGATGCCCACTCTCACCTCTTCTATTCAACATAGTATTGGAACTCCTAGCCAGAGTGGTTAGACAAGAAAAAGAAATAAAAGACATCCAAATTGGAAAGAAAGAAGTAAAGACGCCACAATTTGCAGATGATATTGTATGTAGAACACTCTAAGAGCTCAATTAAAAAACATTAGAACTAATAAATGAATTCCAGTAAAGTTGCAGGATATAAATTCAATATACAGAAATCTGGTGTATTTCTATACATTAGTAATGAAATACCAGAAAGAAAAATTAAGAAAACAGTCTCATTTACAATTTCATCAAAAGGAGTAAAATAACTAGGAATAAATTTAACCGAAGAGGTGAAAGATCTATATACTAAAAACTGTAAGACATTGGATGGAAGAATTGAAGACACAAACAAATGGAAAGATATTTCATGTTCATGGATTGGAACAATTGATATTGTAAAAATGTTCATGCTACCCAAATCAATTTACAGATTCATTGCAATCCTCATCAAAATTCCAATGGCATGTTTCATAGAAATAGAACATACAATTCTAAAGTATTTATGGAACCATGAAAGACTCGAAATAGCCAAAGCAGTCTTGAGAAAGAAGAACAAAGCTGGAGGTATCATGCTCCCTGATTTCAAACTACAGTTGGTCCTTGCACAATGTGGGGCTTAGGGGTGCTGACCCTCTCCCCACCTACCCCCCCGATAGAGCAAAAAATTCATGTATAACTTTTTACTCCACCCAAACTAATAGCCTACTGTTGATTAGAAGCCTTAGTGATAACATAAACAGTTGATTAACACGTATCTGTATTTTATATGTATTATATACTATATTCTTATAATAAAGTAAGCTAGAGAAAAGAAAATATTATTAAAATCATAAATAAGAGAAAATACATTTATAATACTGTGCTGTATTTATTGAAAAAATCTACATGTAAAATCTGCACAGTTCACACTAATGTTGTTCAAGGGCCAACCGTATATCACAAATTACAGTAATCAAAACAGTATGGTACTGGGCATAAAAACAGACACACAGATCAATAGAACAGAATAGAGAGCCTAGAAATAAACGCATGCATGCATACATGGTCAATTAACTTATGACAAGGGAACCAAGAATATACAATTGGGAAAGATGATTTCTTCAATTAATGCTGTTGGGGAAACTGGACAGCCACATGCAAAAGAATGAAAATGGACCATTGTCTTATATCATATGCAAAAATTAACTCAAAATGGATTGAAACCTTTAACTTAAGACCTATAACCATAAAACTCCTAGAAGAAAACCTAGGCATAGGCTCCTTGACTTTAGTCTTGGCAATGATTTTTTGGATCTGACCCCAAAAGCAAAGGCAGCTAAAGCCAAAAATAAACAAGTGGGACTATATCAAACTGAAAAGCTCCTGCACACAGAAGGAAATCATTGACAAAATAAAAAAAGGAAACATATTGGGGCACCTGACTGTTGGCTCAGTCAGTTAAGCTTCAGACTCTTGATTTAGGTTCAGGTCATGATCTCATGGTTTGTGAATTCAAGCCCGGCATTGGGCTCTGTGCTGACAGTGCAGAGCCTGCTTAGGATTCTCCTCTCTGCCCACCCTCCCTCAGTGAATAAATGAACATTAAAAAAAAGGCAACTTGCTGAGTGGGAGAGAATATTTGCAAATCATATATCTGATAAGGTGTTACTATTCAAAACATAATGAACTCATACAACTCAATAGTAAAAAACAAAAATCTGACTTGAAAATGAGCAGAAGATCTGAATAGATACTTTTCCAAAGAAGACATACAGGTGCCCAACAGGTACATGAAAAGATGTTCAACATTATTAGTCATCAGGGAAATGCAACTCGAAATGAGATTTAACCTCACACCTGTTAGACTGGTTGTTATGAAGCAAACAGATAAATGCTGGCGAGGATGTGGGGGAAAGGGAACCTTTGTGCCTGTTGTTAGGAATGTAAATTGGTACAGCCACTATGGAAAACAGTATGGAGCCCCCTCAAAAAATGTAATAAAGAACTACCACATGACCCTGCAATTTCACTTCTGGATATTTACCCAAAGAAAATGAAAATACTTAACTTGGAAGATATCTGCACCCCCATGTTGATAGCATTATTTACAATAGCCCAGATATGGAAACAACCTAAGTGTCCATCGATAGATGAATGGATAAAGAATATGTGGTAGACAAATACACACTGGAACAGTATTCAGCCATAAAAAAAGGAAATCTTGCCATTTGTGGCAGCACGGATGGATTTTTATGGGTCCATTATATTGAGTGAGGCCATTATATTAAGTGCAATAAGACAGAGAAAGACAAATAACAGATGATCTCATTTATATGTAAAAGCTTATAAAACAATACAAAATACAGCCAGACTCACTGATAACAGAATGGTGGTTGCTAGAGGCAGGGGGTGGGGGTGGGCAAAATGGGTGAGGGGAGTCGAAAGGCACAAACTTCCAGTTATAAAATAAATAAGTCCTGGGGATTTAATGTGCGGCATGGCAACGGTAATTAATATTTGAAAATTGCTAAGAGAGGAGATCCTAAACGTTTTCATCAGAAGAAAAACAAACTAACAAATGTATGGTGACAGATGTTAATTCAACTTACTGTGATGATCTTTTTGCAATATATACAAATATCGAATCATTAGGTTGTACACCTGGAACTTATATAATGTTGAATGTCAATTTTACCTCAAGAAAAAGATCTTATGATTGTTCTTTTTAACAATGTTCTTAGATTTTAAAATGAGTCTAATCAGATTTGATCATTCTGCTGCTGCTGCTGCTTCTCTACCCCCTTGTCTCCTATTAACCTGCAAATTATCACTCAATTATTTTAATTTTATCTCACAATTGGAAATTTTGTTAATTGTGTGATAATGAATTTCATTTCACAGGGAGTTAAACACACATAGATTAATTGACTCCTACGTAGCACTTGCATACTTTTACATAAATTCCTCCCTTGATTTGATTATTTTGGCAAAAGTAAGTGAAGAACTCTCCACTGGTCTCATTTGCATTTAACTATTAATTTATTTAATAATGCTAATTAAAGAAATCATTTTATCATCTTACAATTTTTACTTGTTCAGGTTACATTGTATGAATGCAACCATACATGCTTATTCAGGATCTTATCTATTAACTCACTTAAAAAAAAATCCATTTGAGAGAGAGAGAGAGAGAGAGAGAGAATGCAGGAGGGGCAGAGAGAGAGGGTGAGAGAGAGATCCCAAACAGGCTCTGCACTGTCAGGGCAGAACCCTATGCGGGGTTCAAACTCATGAACAGTGAGATCATGACCTGAGCCGAAATCAAGAGTTTGCTGCTTAACCAACTGAGCCACCCAGGCACCCCTGTTAACTCACTTTATAGAAATGGTAACTTTATTGTGAACTATCAATACTTCTTTTCTCCTTTTTTTTTTTTGTTTTTGTTCTTGTGGAATGTGTTTCTGGTAAAATGGCATATATTCTGACTAAATGTTAGTGTTAAATATTTTAGAAAGATTATGCAGCACTATTTCATTTTCACAATTTTTATAGAAAGTGTGTTTCTTAACTGATTTGTCCAGTGTTTGAGAGCCAGGATTTGACTATGAAACTTGCTTGGAGCTAGTGATTCAGGTATCCTTCCATATTCATAACTGAAGTAGTTAACTTAGAATGTTCTACAAAATACCTCAAAATGGATTGTTGATAGCTTGCAATAGAGAATGAGGCACACATGTGTATACAAACACATAAAATACGGTAAACCATAGTGGATTTAGTGTTACTACCAAGCCAATGTTCATAGGTCCAGTGGTATAGCCATTAATGAAATTTTTCTAGGGATATTTCTTGTTAGTGGATTTTTTTTTTTTTTTTGGTTTTGATTTTTTGGTTTTTCCTTGTTCACTGATTTCTTTATTCCACATCAGGAGAGAAGACTAATTACTTCCCTGTTTTGAACTGAGAATCAAATTGCAAATGCTTTTAAATAGCTCCAACTACTGGGGCGCCTGGGTAGTTCAGTCGGTTAAGTGTGTGACTCATATGAGATACATTATTTCAAAACCTGCTGTTTTTTTCTTTTAACATAAAGAGACTGCCTTCTTTTTCCTTGAAGCATCCTCCCAACTTCTGCTGTTTAGTAGGGACTACACCTATTCCTTTTTACATTTATTTCTTTTGGTATTTTTCTCATATCTCTAAATAAATCATTGTACTACTACCTCTTGATTATTCAATTTTAGGCATTACCTTTGACTTTCCACTTTGGAAGCTTTACCACTCTCTCCCCCATTACATACATATTTCCATCCCCTATGCTATATATATATAGGGGTTAAATGTTAGTTGTTTCTTTATATTCCTGTGTTTCCATCACAAATTCATTTCCAAATTCTCAGTTTAAATTTAAAATGCCTGAGTTACTCTGTTAATTGTAACTTTTTGGATCTCTGTCTCCCAGAATTTTTTGACCCGAGTTTAGTCAGACCTGGTTGTTCCTTCTATCCAGTCATAGATCTTTTCTTTTACTCTCCACCTTTACCTTTATTTTGAGAGTATGCTTCTCTGTTCTCTTGGGTGGGATCATCTCCTATAGCAGAAATTCTTTTTTTTTTCTGTTTTCTTGTTTCACACTTTAATTTGGGCAGAGCATCTCATCCAATAGCTTCTTGAGAAAGGTGGATGAGAGGTGGAATCTTTGAGACCTTGAAAAATCTTCCAATGCCATTTTCCTTTACTCATATTTGATTTATAATTTTCCCAGGTATTGATTTCTGAAACACTTTTCCCTCAGAATTTTGAAGACATCACCCTATTTTTTACCCTAGTTTCCAGTTTTGCTGTAGAAAGTTCAATGCCACACTTATTTTTCATCGCTTTTATTTTTACCTTTTGTATATATACAATATGTGATATACAAACCCTCCCTTTGTCTCTGGCATTATAAAATTTTATGATAACATACCTTGGTGTAGGTCTATATGTATGCTCTATGGTTCCTTTCAAACTAGAAAATCATGATTTTCAGTTAATGGGAACTGTACCTGACTTATTTATTTGATGATTTCCTCCCCTCTATTTTCTCAAGCCTCTCTTTCTAGATATATTCAGGTTTTGAATCTCCTGGATTGATGCTTTAATTTAGGGAGCTCTTCCATCTCTGTATTTTGCCTTATATTGCGGGAAATTTCCTGATCTTTATCTCAGCTCACCGACTGAGATTTTTATTTAGGCAATCATATTTTTAGAGTTCCTTGTTTGTTACTTCCTTTTTGTAGCAACACATTCTTGTTTCACTGATGCAATGTATTTTTTTTATAAAGATTACAGTATTAATAATAGGTTTTTAAAGTTTTTTTCTTCCACTGTATGTTTCTTCCAAGTGGCTTTCTTCTGTGTGTGTGTTTTCAATTTTTGATGTTTGAGGTTTTCTTCATATATCTGGTGACCCTGAATTAGTGGCATATGCATATGAGAATGGATCACTATAAATGCTGACTGCCAACTCTGTTCGTTGGGTAGATTTTGTCACCAGTGGACCTCACCATAAGACATATCCCTGTCTTTAGGTATTTTCTTGTTTTTGACCTGGCCAGATTCCTGAGTAAAGAAGAGATAAGCCAGGCTGCATCATGTTCTGGAAGCCGTGTAGAGGGAAAGGATGGGAGGAGTCCATAGCCAGTGTAAACGTTCACTGAATGTTTGCAGTAAAGTGGCACCCCTCCCCTCCCCTGTGCTTAGTCTTCTACAGTCCCTCACCTTTAAAAATTTTTTTTTGTTTTTAAATTTTCTAGTTTTTTAATTTACATCCAAGTTAGTTAACGTATAGTGCAATAATGATTTCAAGAGTAGAATCCAGTGAGTGATTCATCCTCTATGTATAACACCCAGTGCTCATCCCAACAAGTGTTCTCCTTAATGCTCTTTGCCCATTTAGCCCATCCCCCCACCCACAACCCCTCCAGCAACCCTGTTTGTTCTCTGTATTTAAGAGTCTCTTATGTTTTGTTCCCTTCCCTGTTTTTTTTAATTATTTTTGCTTCCCTTCCCCTATGTTCATCTCTTTTGTATCTTAAATTCCACATGAGTGAAGTCATATATTTGTCTTTCTCTGACTAATTATGCTTAGCATATACCCTCTAGTTCCATCCACGTTGCAAATGGCAAGATTTCATTCTTTTTGGTTGCTGAGTAACACTCCGTCATATATATATATATATATATATATATATATATATATATATATATATATATGGTGAACATATGGGCTCTTTCCATACTTACAGTTCCTCACCTTGATGATAAAACACAAAAATAAGGCATCTCGGTGATATGCATAATAGATTTACTCTTCCAGTCTTTGTTGGGGATGTGGGGGTGGGATGGGTGGAGATGTTACCAGCCTTTGGGAATTAGAGAGGGTAACTGAACTCTACTTCTTTCTTTCTTTCTTTTTGAATTTTTATTTATTTTTGAGAGAGAGAGAGAGAGAGAGGGAGAGAAAGACACAGAGTAAGAGCAGGGAAGGGGCAGAGAGAGAGGGATACACAGAATCTGAAACAGGCTCCAGGCTCTGAGCTGTCAGCAGAGAGCCTGATGCGGGACTCGAACTCATGGACTGTGAGATCATGACCTGAGCCAAAGTTGGACGCTTAACCAACTGAGCCACCCAGGTGCCCCAGCTGAACTCTACCTCTAAAAGCAACTGGTGGTACCACTCTTGAGCCTTTTTGAGCTTAAGTGGTAAAATTGTTTTGCTTCTTGGTTTTTCTCCACCTTAGGCTTAGGAATCAGCATTTTTGGCTTTGTCAGATCAGTTACTGCTTTCCTTCTGCTTACCAGACTTGTACTGGTCTCTTTTATATTGTAGGTTCGGTTTTTTAGCCTTTTTTCCTGTTATTCTAGTGGGATGTCATAATTAAAATACTCTGTGTGGGGCTCCTGGGTGGCTCAGTTGGTTAAGCGTCCAACTTCAGCTCAGGTCATGATCTCACGGTCCGTGAGTTCAAGGCCCGCGTCGGGGTCTGTGCTGACAGCTCAGAGCCTGGAGCCTGTTTCAGATTCTGTGTCTCCCTCTCTCTCTGACCCAACCCTCGTGCATTCTCTGTCTCTCTCTGTCTCAAATATAAATAAATGTTCAATTTTTTTAAATAAAATACTCTGTGTAATCTGCCCTTTCCAACAAAAGATAACATTTTAATATTTTTCTTGCTGATAAATATACTCCACATCAACATTTTAGTGACTCTCCTTTTAGAGATCTATCTTATCCCCTGTTTTAAATATGGGCTGTTATAAACAATATTGCAAAGAACCTCCTTCTAGCTAAAATTCATATCAGTCTTTAAATAAATTTAAAATGTGAGGAAATTCTGAATCCTTTCTTGAAAGGTTTCTTACTAAATGACATCTTATTGCCAGTAGTATGAAGATGTCTCCTTTTCTGATGAAGACCATTCAGTGTAAAGATTCCATTTAGCCACTTTTGCCACCAAATGGGAAATCCTGCCTATGTTTAGTTCACCCTGTATTCTCAGTCTGTGCCTGGATCAGGAAAGGCACCTGATACATACCTGCTAATTAGACATATGCATAATAAATTAATTTTAATTATTTTGTTTTATAACTTCAAGGAGAAGAGGTCTGGTATGAAGGCAGCAGGGTGTAATAAGTTTTAAATATCTTATGTTCATCACTTTTAGTTACTTTGTGGTTGCTCAGGTCATAAAGTAGGAAGATTGAGAGCCAGGTTTAAAAAGAAGGAAGCCAGCGTGGCAGGGTGATATATAGGCTTATCTGCACCCAGTGCACCTGGATTGCAAGCAGTGCTGAGGCATTTATGCAGGCGAACTTGTAACAAAGGACTTTAAATATAAGATACTAACATACAATATGTTTGATTTATTTTAGAATTTAAAGATAAGTGTCCTATTGTATAGAGAAAGTATACATCTCTTGCGATAAATTATATGGTTGGATTAAGTAAATATTATTTGCTTAATCTAGTCCCGGGTTTCTCAGAGTGGAGTCTGCACATGATCTGTCTCAGAATCACATGGGATCTTGAATATTCACTTCCCTTGGCTCACCTGAGACCTATGGAATGAGGATTTGGTATGTAACAAACTCCTCATATACACATGGCCATCTACAGGTCTTCTCTAGGCTAAAATATAAGAAACTGTTAGAGAAAGTTAGGTGCACATTTTATATAAATTTGAAGAATCTAATGAATTTAGAATTAATGACTGGAGGAAATGCTGGTAAATTGATTTAACATACTTTATTGCTTTCCCCTTCAATTTTCACTAAGAATTCAACTAATTAGCTTACCATGCAAAAATTATCCCATCTTCTTTTAAAACTCTCATTTTCTGATGGAACCAGTGGCTAGAGGCATTAGTTTGTGGTTTAAGAAATTAACACTTGCATATGTATGCATGTGTATTATTGCTAAACAGAATAGCGATAGTATGCTATTGAGTATATTGCATCTTTGGCCTAGAATTTCAGTGTTTTAACCCAGCATCTTTTAGATAATTTGTTCTAATTTGATTTGTTTTAATTATAAGCAAGCTCAATTTGTTGTGAGAGAGATTGTAAATCAAACATTGCTCAGGTTGACAATTTATGCAGTGATGTAGCATGTATGAGAGCTCCTGCCACAATGGCTGAAATATCATAGGTATCAGTTAATGCATGTCTCCTTTTGGAGCTTCATTACTTTTCAAAAGTGGTGGTAAAGAGGAAAAATATGAAAACCATCTTAGTCATAGGTCACCCTGTATTAATGAACCGTCTTACTATTTAAAAAGTAAAAAAAAAAAAGATCCTTCCAATAATATTAGCTAACAGTAATATGTTACTACGTGACATATACACTCTAAGCTGTTGACATATGAGGTAGGTGGTTGTAATAACCTCAACTTTAATGATAAGTGGAGCACAACGAGATTATTTATAAAGTTATCCAAGGTCAACCAACTGGTACAACTGGTAAATAGTAAAGCCTAATTTTGACCTCAGAAAATCTGTCTCTAGAGATCATGTCTACTATTATGTCTTCCATCAAAGATGTACAACCATTGCTACTCTAATAGGTAGACACTTTCCATGTAAAAGCTGATAGGGAAGAGGTATAATTTGATATATATTAGAGATAACTAAGTTTTCACCATCCTACCCAATTTTGAATGTTAAATATTTCTAATAATTTCTTTCAAAAATACATGATATACCTAAAGTAAAGAGATGGGTAGGAAGGCAGTTTTAGGGACCAGACAGTCTGGGTTTAAATGCTTACTTGATGATTTATTAGGTGTGTTCAGATCACTTAAAGTCTTAATTTTCTCCTCTGCAGATGGGAATGATAATATTTACCCATACTGTTACCATACGGAGTAGAGATAATATATATGCTAGTGTCTCATTGAGCTCCTTGCACTCAAAGACGACTATTCTAATTTAATGTGTAGGATGCTATCTTGAAAGGGTTATGAGAATTTCTGTATTTTATATGAGACATATATAATTGTAATAATTGTATGATTTCTAATGTCGAAATCATTAAAACATGTTTTATGTTTAAATCTGTAAGTATCATAAATAGTGAATATTTTGTTTAATCTCATTGTTCTTTGGATAGCAGACTTTGGTCTATCCCACAGATACTTAAACTCTTATTCTTTCTTCTTTTCAGCAAACTTACTTGATAACATGCTTTTGCGAAGTTCAGGAAAGTTAAATGTGGGCACCAAGAAAGAGGATGGTGAGAGTACAGCCCCCACCCCTCGTCCAAAGATCTTGCGTTGCAAATGTCACCACCATTGTCCAGAAGACTCAGTCAACAATATTTGCAGGTTGGTCATAGAAATTATTTAAATGTAGTTTTAACGGAGAGTCATACTTTCTAAACTACAGAATTGTAGGCTGGTGTTTTCTAAGAACACATTTTGAGGAATAGTGCCTGACTCCATTAACTTACAGGGCAGTGCCTGTGTTTAGAAAAAAATATTAAATTGCATCTTGACCCGAAATGGTGTTCTGGGATTCTTCTCCCTTGCTGCAAACATCACATATGCACATAAAAATAGAGCATAGATCCCAGGCTTGGGACAAGTGTCAAGCAGCAAAAACCAATTGTTTGCCTTCAAAAGACCTTGTCCCCCAAATAAATTCAATAGCAGAGGGTGTCAACTGTCTGATGATTTTTCTTTAACCATTCATCATGTCAGTGGTGGTTGGTCTTCTGGAAAGAACACCTGCATCATTAGGAATATTCACGGACTCTGGGAAGCAGTATAGTGATAGAGCTTACATGAGTCTACCAGATGTCAGGAAAGACATTGTCAGAGTATTGGAGAACTAAACTCTTTAGTGGATAATCATGTTTGTAACAAAACCTTATTTGGAACTGGACTCAAGCTTTGTCTTTCTTACGCATCCTTATGCAGCCACATCCATTTTTCCAGACACCATAGCCTGCATTTACACCCCTCGTGAGGACAACAGTGGGTGGAGAGGCATAGCCTAATGAGGCCAGAATGCCCAGGGAGATGTGGCAGAGTAACCAGACAAGTACCGATCTCAAGAGTTAAAATGCCAGAGAAGCAGAATATCCCTTGAGAAGGGTAATGGACCAAATGGGAAAATGGACTTCTAGGTTTGAAGTCCAGGCAGAATATCTAAGTAATCATTTGGGGCCTCATTACCCAGGAAAGAACATAAAGATGAGCTGGATGCTTTTTTTTTCTTCCTGAGGAAGAAAGTGTATCCTGAGATATGCAGCTCAAGAAGTATCTACTAACTGAATGACAGAGAGGAAAGTTGGGTATGCTCATAAATATATATCTCCTTTAATTATCAGAACAACTCAGCATGGTAGGGGATGCTTATTTCTTACCATTAGGTATAAAGAATTCAGGACCCAGGGAGGTCTGTTGACTTGGCTCTTACACGATAGAACAAACTTGGATTACCGAGTCTTGTGCCATGATAAAATGATTCCAGAGCTCAGACAGTATTTCCTGGGAAACACCACCTCTTTGTAGTAAGTGGAAAAAGTATCAGGAAAATGTCAGAGTTTTCTGAAGAAAAGAAAATTATTAGGAGAAAACATATTAGGGGGATACTTTACTATTTTGCCTGGGTCTGTAGTAATTAAGAGCAAATCTGTGTGTGTCATTGGAGATATAGTTCTGGTGATTATATGGGCAGGCTTTCCACAATTATCCCAACTTTAAATATTTTGTCCTATTTTCCTTATACATCAATGAAGTGTCCTAAGTTGATCTGGAAGAAAGTTCATTTGGAAGATTTCTTCCAGATTCTCTGTGTGGGAAGGAGCAACTTGGCATGTTCGAAGAAGACTGGTTTTCCTAAAGTGCAGGGAGCAGAAGGAGGTGTGGCAGTAGTTGAGTGTGGACCCTGGAGAGATTACCCATGGCCTGGTCGGCTCTATTAAGGATGTTCGTCTTATTCCTGGAAGCATTGGGAAGCCATTGAGGGGGATTTGTTTAAGCAGGTGTGGCAGTGGGTATTGATGTGGATTTAGGAAGGGCAGTTCATGTGAGAGAGAATGATCTTGGACTAGGTTGGTGCTGGTGCAAGAATGAGGTACATGTGTTGGGGAAATATTTAGAAGGAAAGTTTTATGTTGATGGATTGGATCTAGGAAGGGGCCCAGAGAGGCTTCACCAGTCTGGATGTACATTTAGATACACGGTGTAGGCTTTTAATGAAAGAGGACAGAGGGAAATAATCAAGTTCTAATCTGGACATGCTGAGTTTAAGGTTTTTGATAGCTACAAAATGGAGACATCAGAGAGTAGGCCATGGGATATGGATTTGGAGTGAAGATAGGGTTTGGGGAGAGTCTAGAGTGAGTGAGTAGAATGTGAGGCAGTTTTTGCTGTGAAATAAGTGAGCTCAGAATCATAGTAACTTACAACTAAAGACATTTGTCTTTTCATTCCTGGGTCTACAAATGGGCTGCAGCTGTGCTGGGACCTGCTGGGTTAGGTGGACTTGGCATTGGGCTGCTGCTTCAGTTCCTGCCTGCTCTACATGTTTGTTCATCCTTCTTGGACCAGAAGCTAACCAGAGCATATTCTTTTTCACCTGACTGTGAGGGAGCAACCTCTTAAAACTTCTGCTTGTCCTCTAATATTCCATTTACCAAATCAAGTGACACAGTCAAACTCAATGTCAGAGGGAAGCTATGGGTAGAGTGGAGCATGAAGAATTGAGTACGGTAGTAAAACAATCTGATCGAACAGAGTAGGACTGAGCCTTGAGATGTTTAATGGTTGGGTCAAGGAGGCTCTCCCCACAAGATCCAGAATGAACATGAAACAGTGAGTATGGTGTCATTGAAGCCAAGTTTACCGAGGGAGGAAGTAAGGTCAGCCATGTTAGAAGCTGTCAGAGGTCAAGAGGGTAAGAACTAAAACATGGAGGTCAGATTTATTGACCTTGATAACTGCAGTTTAGAAATACTCATTCCAAAGTCCTGAATTCTTGACCAGCAGCCAACCCCTGAACTGGATCTCAGAGGAGCGAATATTCACTCTTGGGCAAAATGCACATCCTTTTTGCTAACAGGATGTTAACTCCAGTTGAGTCTCCTGTGAACTGAGATCAATCATGTGAATCACAGGGGCTGCTTTTATTCCTGAGTCCTAAGACCTAGAATAAATTTGGGCCTCCATTCCTCCATTCCCACTATCTACTCTTTGACTTCCAAATCAGTACTTCTCACACTATCTCTGGTGAAAGATGCTCCCCACCCAACCCCATAAGTTGCACTGGTATTTTTCTAGAGTACAATAAAAATGAATTACTAGAAACATAAATATAAAAATATTTGCACATTGCATGCTCAATTTTTTCCTATTTTTCTGTTATTTAGATTCAAGAGAGCTAAATGTATTACTCTGCAAGTTTCCATTTCTGTATTAACCTCCTCACAGACCAGTAGCAAGCAGTTTGCTTACCTGGAAGGGAACATACTTGGGGTAATATTGCATTAAATCTTGCACTCCTAGGTAAAGGAGTTCTAAAGACAAGGATATGCTTTCTTGAGCTTAGATAAGGGCTTGTCAAAACTGTGTGGCCTGAGGTCTTATAGGCAGTTCTTAGTCAATTTGGGTATCCTAGGGAGGTCTCCTGTTCATTACCACTCCCATATTCCTGGACAGAATAATCTAAAAAGTGGCCCGGATCAGAAGTATATCATACTTAAAAGAGATTTGGAAATCCCACCTAATAATTCAGAAAATATGTGTTAAGTTTAGAGGGTTTTTAATCTCTCTGCGAGTAGCATCAATCACGTTACCCGCCAAACACTAAGGCCAGAGTCATTCTTGGCCTTGATTCCCATCATGTGTGGGTGTGTCTACTTCCAAAATCCATGCCCTTTCCATTGCTTCACAGCATACATATTAGAGGATGTTGTGCAAATAAACTAAATAAAGTATTAGAACCTTTTTTAGTATCCATAACTCAAGAAGTGAAGCTGTTATTTTATCTCCCTCAAGATAATACCTATCTTCTAAATATCTTTCCAGCTGTTATGGTACATTGTTAATCCTTCTCATTCCATTTCCAGATTTATTCCTGGGATCTTAGATAATCACTGTATGCCTTGAATGCTTCAAAGTCTCCTGGAATAACTCTTTTTTACATGGCTTTCACCCTGCAAAAGTTTTGTATCATTTTACAGCCTTGTTTGTCTGTTTTTTTCTCTATATAATCTGATCCCGCTTTACACATCCTTTCTTGTTTTACCTGTCTGCCTCTGATAGTCATTTTTGTTACTACTTACCACCTCTCTCAAGTTCATCCAGGTGCTCACACAAGTGTATCCATTTGTAAAAGTTGTTCTTCACTCTTTTTCAGAGATGATTTTAAATACTTCACCATAGTTAAATACTTACTTATTAGGTTTGACCGAGAATTCTGCCTGGACAGTTTTCAGGGTTTACAGGTGTAGTAAGTAATTGGATGTTTGCACAAAGGATGTGCAAATGACACCAGGCTGCCTAAATGAGGAATTAGATAAGACACCAGCTGTGCCTTGGGGAGTCACAAGGGGAAGAAGGGAAAGGTTAGGGGCTTGTGAGCCTTTTTATAAAGTTTGCATCAACCCAGGACTTTCAGACCTCTTGCTGAATGTGATGGTGTGAGTTTTCTGACAGGCGCCCCTGACCTAAGATCTCAGAGTGTTTAAAGTGCAAGTTGTTCTCGTTTGTTTATACATCTTCCATTGCATCCAGTTTATTCCACCATTGCTCAGGCCATCTGAATATTGAATTTTATGATCTTTAAAACAATTTTCAGTAGAAGATGTGAGTTAAAACCATCACACTTATGAGAATACGTTCTTCCTTAGAATTTATAATTTAGTTGGAAAAGGCAATGATTTCAGATGCACTTATGAAGATTTTTATAAGGAATAACTCTGCTTTTGTGCTTCTTAGTCATAAATGAGACTGTTAAATGGGCCCATGTGTTGTTGGAGTTAATGGAAAATGAATAGCTCAGAGCTCTTTAAACTTCTACATAGAGAACTGTTGATGATTTTAAAGCAGAGAAGGAAAATGTAAGATTTATCAGGAAGTGCTGTACAGAATTGTTTAGAGTCCAGAGGGAGGGAATGGGCAGGCCTGCTGGAAGGCAATCAGACAAATCTAAGTGAGAGACAAAGAACATCTGCACAGGTGAGAATATACAAATGCTCGATTCATACAAAACTAGAGGCAAATTCAGAAGATCTTGTACCTCCTAGAAGAAAATAAACAAAATGCCAAATCACTCAGTATGGCTGCTAGAGAAGGATGTAAGATTGTTACACATCCTTTTGTTTTTAAAATTTTTGTAAGTTTATTTATTTTCAGAGGGAGGGAGAAAGAGTGCATGTACCAGCGAGCAGGGGAGGGGCAGAGAGAAAAGGAGAGAGAGAATCCCAAGCAGGCTGTGCACAGTCAGCACAGAGCTTGATGCGGGGCTTGAACTCAAGAACTGTGAGATCATGACCTGAGCTGAAACTGAGTCGAACACTAACAGACTGAGCCACCCAGGTGCCCCGATAGTTACCCATTTCTGAAGATAAAGTAGAAGTCATTTCTCACATTGCAACTTTATCATTAATGCAACTTCACCTTCCTCCAGTTCAGTGACATCTCGGAGGAAAAATCATAGCAGGGGACCAGTAGTAGCCATATATATTTTACCTTTTAACCCTTACTACTATGGGAATCCATCTGTCTAAGGTGGTAAGGAAAAAACATATAAACTTCAGGATTCCATTACTTTGATAATTACCACCATTCAACATCCTTCTTTGCTTTTTTTCCCAATTCAGTAGGAAACACTTCTAGCTTTTGATTTCTGTCTTTACTGCTAGAATTTGAATCACTTGGCTTCTCCTAGGATTGTGGCATTCATAGACTATGAGCTCCTTCAAAGCAAAGGCTACATCTTCCTCACCCTGAGTTCTGGACATCTAACTCTGCCTGGATCATTGTACGCTCAATAAATGTTTGTCAAGTGAACTACTGTTAACAAAGTTGTAAGCAGCTTTCAGCTGTTCTAATTAACTAAAATTTGCATGATTTAAATAGCTGCTCTAAAATTTGTATGTATCTTTGAGTTTATCTGTGACAGAAAACTTTGAAAACTTCTCTTTATTCTCATGAATGTGAAATAGGTATTTTAGAAGATGGAATGTTCTCAAGGACTGATTTAAAATGGACTAAAACCAAACAGTCTTTATAATCGATTCTAACTGAAACTTAAAAGAAATTTAGGAATTCTAGTATTTCTCCCATACTGACATAAAATTGGCATAAATATTGGGGCACCTGCATGGCTCAGTCAGTTGAGCATCCCAACTCTTGATTTCGGCTCAGGTCATGATCCCCAGGGTCATGGAATCGAGTCCCACATTGAGCTCCATGCTGAGTGTGGAGCCTGTTTAAGATTCTCTCTCTCTCTCTCTCTCTCTCTCTCTCTCTCTCTCTCTCTCCCTCCCTCCCTCCCTCCCTCCCTCCCTCCCTCCCTTCCTCCCCCTGTCCCTCTCTTCCACTCATAATCTCTCTCTCTCTTTCACTCTCCCTCTACCTATCTCCCACTCGTGCTCTCTCTCTCCCTCAAATTAAAAAAAATGGCATAAATATGGAGAAGCAGTCAGTATTGACAACTGATCGCCTTTGTACGCAGCTGTTCTATTTTGTTCATTGCTCGTCTTTACCTATAACACAGAGGCAGCATTTTTAAAATATCACATCAATGGTCTTTTTTAAAAATTTTCTTTAATGTTTATTTATTTTTGAGAGGGATAGAATGTGAGCGGGGGAGGGGCAGAGAAACAGGGAGGCACAGAATGTGAAGCAGGCTCCAGGCTCTGAGCTGTCAGCACAGAACCTAATGTAAGGCTCGAACCCATGGACCACACGATCGTGAACTGAGCCGAAGTCGGAAGCTCAGTTGACTGAGCCACCCGGGAGCCTTTTTGTTAAATTCATAATCATTACTGTAACTAAATGATTCATCCTATATCCCTGTATACATCTCAGTACTTTCAGTTTTGTTTAAAATTATTCCTACTTTTGTTTTCTTCATGAGTCTTCATTTCTTCTTAAACACTGTGGGAATGATGAGATAATAATAATCAGTATACAACCTTTAAAAACTAAGCCTAAACATGGCAGCCAGGCAGCAGAATGTTCAAGTAAGCCCGTGGGAGGACTTAATTGCCTTTTGTGACATTCTGCAGCCCTCTCTCAGCAGAGGGAGTTGAACAGCTTTGACTCTGGAACATAGCTTTGTTTACGTTTGTGTTTGCTCAAGAATTGAAAGTTCTCAAGTGATTCTGAAGTTTCTGTAATTGTACTGCTCATTTCCAGTTAGTGTTCCTAACTAACTGGTAATGTCAATGAGAAGCTTATAAATTTTGCTTTGTTGCAGATAATTATGCACTTGAAATGGTTCTCTAACCTTTTTGCTTGTCTTCCAACTAAATATTTGATTTCTGTCTGAATTTATGACTTAGGGGACACTGACTTTTCTCCAGGGTTTCTCTCCTTCTCCACACCCTGTTTATATTTTTAGTTCTACTCTCTTGCAGACAAGGGAGTATATTTTTAAAGCTTGAATTTACTCTCCCTGATGTTTCTTTACATTTCCCAGGACATTGTAAGAATAACTTGCCAACAGCTTAACCAGCATTTCTTATTCTTTTTTTTTTTTTTTTTTTTTTTTTTTTTTTTATTCTGATGAGTGCCTTTCCATATATTCAGATTTTGAGTAAGGGGAAGTCATAAATAAGGAGAGGTTTTTTTTTTTGTTTAGATTTAACATCTTGTATCACTCTTTCTAGCCCTGTGAATTCCTAATGTCAGAAAATTAAGATGACTTTATTTCTGATAATTCCTGAATTTTACTTGTGATGAGAAAACTAAGTCACACATATGTTCTAAATGGGAAGGAAAGGAATAAAAAAATCATCTGGGTATTGTTTGCTCATATTGCTTACATTTCTAAGGGACAGCTCTTTTATTTATTGCCTTCAGTGATTACATGCTTTAGATTTTCATAGCAATTTCAGCAAATTGGCTAAAAAGCCCCAAAGAATTGAGAGCAAGGGTTGTTCAGAGGCAGAGTCTGTATTCCACAATAATTTTCATGCATTTGACCTCAGTCTAACAAAGAGATTTACCATCGGCCCTTCCTAGCCATTCATTACTATATTTGAACTTTGTTGTTCTAGTTCTTATAAACTGAAGTATTTTGGATCACGAGGGTTAGAAACCAAGTAAACAGTTCTAAGGGTGTTGATGATAACTGAAGGGCTAATGTACGGCAGAATGCTGCTACCACTAATTTAGAATAGACAAATCCACAAATCATGGCTAATGCTGTGCTCAGAGCATTCTTCCTGTGACCTTTCAGGACTACACTGCCATATCTGTCTTGGGCGCTGAGCAAGCATATGTATGAGAAAAAGATGGAGATATAGTTTAGTACTTCATTTCTTAACACACGCAATAGTGGTTGATGACATATATTAGGAGTCACCCTAACTTGTGAAGACAGTAAAGTCTGTTTGTAAATAGTTCTGTATATAATAGTTCTTGTTTTTCAGATTTGGTCCCAGGAGAGGATAGTGGAAAACGTGTGGGGATAAAGCAAGAGGTCCTTGATGCAAGGCCTGATTCTGTTACTGTTTGTTCTGCAACCTTGTACAAGTTTATTAAACTCTCTACCTTTAATTTCCTCGTCTGTAAATAGAAATAGTATTATTTTCCATTGCTGTTGAGAGGATTGCATGAGGTAGAATAAGTGAACGTTCTCTTTAATGTAGAAAACCACACAGAAATTTAGTTTTTGTTTCTTTGCTTTCCATGGTCTTGTTAACAGCCCTTCTTTCTGTTGTCTGCCCTCAACGTACCCCCGATGTAAGCCCCACCTGCTTACAACAAAGCCTGATGTTTCTCATGACAGATCAGTCCCAAAGCAGAGGGACCCAGTGGCACAGTCTTAATCACCTTGGTTATGTTGTGCTGATCCTAGCTTCTACCTGTCTTTCTTTTGGTGCCTTAGTGAGAGACAAGTTTGTTTCATTTGAAGCAAATAGAACGAGCATAAATGTTCACCTGCGTGGGGTCAAACCTCTGCCTTGCCTCTCACTGTCTGTAAGGCCTTTGAGAAATTGCTCAAGCTCTCTGAGCCTCAGTTCCTTTATATAGAAGGTGAGAAAAATAGTTGTGTTTTTGGATTTGTGGAGGCGATGGAGGACCAAAATGAGTGTGTAGTAATTGGGGTATATGGTTACTAATAGTGTATGTTACATGGCAAGTTTATTTCCTTCTTTCTGTCAAGTTTCTAGACAGGGAAGATATTACCTAATGTTTTATGACTATTAAATCCAGTTTCATAAAAGAAAGTTTTGGAATTTTCTTAACAGGTTGTAACTTGTAATGATCATTGACTTTCTCCTTGTGTGTAGTAAAACAAATGATTAACATGTTCCTTTCCTTTTCCCCTAGACACACACACACACACACACACACACACACACACACACTTACTTTGCCTGTTTGGTCTTCAGCACAGATGGATATTGTTTCACAATGATAGAAGAAGATGATTCTGGGATGCCTGTGGTCACTTCTGGATGCCTAGGACTAGAAGGCTCAGATTTTCAGTGCCGGGTAAGGAAGATCACATGCTTCTGCCTTGTAACTTTCATTGCTAGCTTTCAAACAGTTAGGTTTCAAGCTATATAAAAGAATTGTTTTTCTTGCCCACCCTGTTTTTAGTAAGTTGGAAAATAATCTGAAAATTGTCTCATTGGGCCAATCCTCCTTTCGTTGCAGAAGCAAGTATTATTTTTATTTTTGCTGTTAGCTTCTTGCTTAATGACTCTTTAGATCATCCCGCTCAGATTCCAGTTTAGTTAATTGCATTAATGCAAGCCATCTTCCTCAGTTTATAACTATGCACCCTGGTTATTACAAATGTAGTAGTAGTTTTGTTGAAATGCAAAAGCCGCAGTAAGATAATATATGGAAATTTGAGAGAAATTTTCTAATATAAAAAAACATTTTCAGAATGTTTCAGGAAAATTATCAGAATTTTAAGTGAATTCCCTGAATGGTGTTAGTATCTCAAGTTTTAGATTATGTGACTTTGAGGGGGTGCCTGGGTGGCTCAGTTGGTTAAGTTAAGCATCTGACTCTTGATTTCGGCTCAGGTCACGATCTCACAGTTTGTGGGTTCGAGCCCTGTTTCAGGCTCTGTGCTGACAGTGTGGAGCCTGCTTGGTATTCTCTGTCTTCCTCTCTCTGCCCCTCCCCTGCTCGAGCTGTCTGTCTCTGTCTGTCTGTCTCTCTTTCTCTCAAAATAAATAAATAAGCTAAAAAAATTTTAGATTATGTGACTTTGAAATTTAGGGGAACCCCACTCATAGCTGTTTGGGCTCAACTTTAGGACACCCCCATTCCTCATCAGAGAAGATCCATTGAGTGCTGCACAGAGCGGAACGAGTGTAACAAAGACCTGCACCCTACACTGCCTCCATTGAAGAGTAGAGGTAAGGAGAAGAAAGCTTTGGGGCTGGAAGAGCTTTAGCCACAAAGGAAATAAAGACGAGAATTACTCTGCCTTTCCTAAATTAATGTACCTGATCATTTTCCACTGCTGGGGCAGGGGACCAAGGCAAGATGATGTAATTCAAAGACATGGGCAAGTAGTTCTTGGAAAAGTAGTCGTATGGGGCTTCATGCTTGAGAATCTCGTTTCTTTCACTTGTCCCCACTTCCCTGTGAAATCTAGGGGTTCCAGAGCTTGCAGTGTGTTTTAGAAGCAAAGAGGAGGGAGACAGGGTTTTATGCTTACCTTGAAGTGTTAATCAGAAGTTATACTTCACTCGAAAACTGCCATTAGGCTAACATGCATTAAAAAAAAATAAAAGATTGAATTGGATTATTTGCTGGATAATTTCCTTTTATCTGTACTAGAGCAGCTAGTTTTTAGCCAAATCATATATCAATATATTGATAGAATGGAGGAGATATCTAGAAAATTTAATTTCAAAACTTCTACATTTAAGTGTCGCTCGTTGCAAAAGACAAATACTGCAACTGGAAGGGCTTTTTGTTAAAAACTGCTCCCATGTTTCCTTTCTCCTCTTTACTCTCACCGCAAAATAAGATAATTGGAATTGTCACCATGTCCTAAAGCCTAAGTCTTATATCAGTGGTTTAAAATGATTTCTCATGATTGATTTTACTTCTTGAGAAAATCTTCCTAACAAAATATACTGACATTTCATGGCCTTGATGATAACATTTTGTAACGCTTGTTTCTGCTAAAGCCTAGAAAGCTTTAAAGGATTATTCATAATCATTCGCATAAAACATTCACAGACAGATTTTTTATATAGATTGCCAGTCAACATGCTAGGTGTTAGGGATACAGAAATGGATGAAGAAAATTCTTGCTCTCAAGACGCGCCCACTGGCCTGTGAGAGAGAAATATGTAAATAATTAAATTGTATTCAGTCAGGAATGTTTTAGTGGAGTCAGATTGTACAGTGTGTTAAGGACGCAAACAAGTGAGTGGTTTACTGTGGGGTGGGAGGATGTCAAAAGACCTTCATAGAAGTGACACTTGAACAAGACTGTAAGGATGAATAGGAGATCACTGGATGGATAAGACAGGAATAAAAATTTAAAAAATATCATAATGGCTAACATGAGCCAGGCATGTTCAGTATCACATTATTTAACCCAGTTGAGTCCCACAACAATCCTATAAGGTACTTAGACTTACTCCTTGTGTAAAGATAAGCACATTGCAGCACAGAGGGGTCACCTAACTTTCCCAAGTTTGCACCGCCTGTTAGGAGCAGCGACTAAATAGAGGCAGTAGTAAACACAGAGTTTTGGTTTGTAATGCTTGAGAAGCATTTGCAAAATGCAGGCATAGCAAACAATGTGGCTGGTTGGAGAAAATCTCATAATTAAGTTTCCTAAAGCTTTGTTATTGAAAATAGGTCTGTAGATCAGCTCATCAGTGTCAGTCAGAACTCATTACGCGTGTGGAATCTCTGACCCCACCCCAGACTACAAAATGTATTTTTTAACAGTATTCCTCAAGTGGTTTGTATGCACATTAAAGTTTGGGTAATACTTTTGGTAGAAAAAGCACCGCTTGTGTCTCAGCATGCCTTTGACAACACCTTCAAAGAGAAGTCTGCTGATATCAAATTGTGGTCAAGTTCTAAATGTTTGCTTTCTGGTTTTTGTAGCTATTTCCTTGTGAACCAGTTGCAGAAAGTTGGCAGTCTATAGACAACATTTTGAATAGCCCTGGTATAGAGGCTTATGTACTGGCGACAAGGGAGGGAGGAGGGTGAGAAATGGCTGGAAATGAAGGCAGTGGTGCTAGATTTTAGAATCTCTTTCCCCAAGGAGAAAAGGCTCTTCACATGCAAGTGGAAGCAATGTGTCTTAGAACTTGCAATAGGTTTAGGAAAATTCCAACCCTTCTATTGCTGAAAGGGCTGCAGTGCATGTATCGTCCTGTAGATGGAGCCAGATTCTAGTTAGCACTAGGCAGATGAGGGAATTTTCTCTGAGGAGGCTGAGACTTTTAAAAATAGTGGAATAAATCTCTAGAGAACTGAGTGAAACGGCTTTGAGTAGAAAGGCAGCAGCATTGAGAAGACAAATCCTTGTTTTAGAGCAGAATGGGAAAGAGGATTCAGGAATGGTTGGTGCATAATACTGAAAATTATGTAAAGTGATAGGCTTGTGTGGAGTTTATTGCTTTGAAATTTGAGGATCCCCGTTAGTACCTAGGTGAGTTCTGGGCAGATTCCATCTTACCCTTCTGGTGCAGTCATTTTGGGGTCTAGTAAAAGTCACTGTAGGTAGTGGTCTGAGAGCACTAGCATTTGTAACATAGCTATGCCATAGAGCTGCTGCCTTTTTTTTTTTTTTTAACCTCCACCATACACTGGCCATGGCCAGTGGTTTAAAAGAAGAGTGGGATGGGACAGGTTCTGAGTGGACACATCCCCCGGGTCCTGGAGACTCATTGCTTAATGGGAAGGGTCATGGTTGGAGGGAGCCAGAGTAGGACCCTTGAAAGCTCAGAGCCCAGGCTGATTTTCTGGCCTAAGAGCCATGGAAATCATCCTCATGATTGTGATATTTGCTAATGAGAATGGAACACTTACTTTGGCTCTTTTCTAAGTACTTTACATATACATAACTACTGAATCCATATATAGTAGATTTATTATAAATCTTTATGTCAAATTGCTAGAAAGCAGAGGCTATGTTATCAAAAGACTAGAAGGCTAAAATATCGAGCTGACCATTTTCGTTGTTGTTGTTCTTGCTTCTTATATAACTGCTCTTCCAAAAAAGTTAAATGATTAACCTCATCACAAAAGACCTGTATTACTGGGTGCTACGTAATAACAAGCTTAGGCAAGGTTTTGTTATTAGAGATTAGAGAAGTACTGAGCATAGGGGTAAAAACCTACAAAGAAATTGTCCTTATTAAAAACAAACAAGAAAATCTTTCCTACCTATCCAGAGGTTTCTCGGGCTCTTTTTTTTTAAACTTAGATACACGCTCAGCAGGATATTAGAGATACACAATCCCATGCAATAATATTTATCAATGTTTATTTATGTCCTCGAAATTTTATTTGTCATCTTCTCTTTCAAAAAGGAAGATGAAGGACAGCCAGAATACAGCTAAATTCTTTAATGAATGCTGGGCTTCCTTTTGCTTTGTTTATTCCCTTTCAGCCCCAGAAAAGCAGAACACCCCAGGATAACATTCTTTCTCTGGAAGGAGGAAATACGGGAAGTAACTAGATCAAATGCAGCACCTGTATCATAAACACTAAAATATGATCTGGGAAGCCCAGTAACACTGCAGCTGGTGCTAAGGGTAGGAAGAGATGTCTGTTTTGATGGAGAGGCTTAAAGGGAGAGGTCGTGGTGCCCTGCTGTCTGGCTCCCTGTCTGCAGAATTGGTGATCAGGGCACCAGGATGCTGAGAGGAATGATGTGTGTCCAGACTCACAGCATCAGATGGTTTGACCAAGATATTGGGAGTAAAATGCTCTCTTGCAATTGTGTGAAGGCAGGAGAAATTGATGAGGTTTTTACCCTTACTCCAAACTACTTACTATAGTTACTTATTTTTTAATTCCTTTAAATGAGCACTTAAAGAAGTGAATGGTGTTGAAATGAGCAGAAGCTGTTCCTTTTTTAAATGGGATCCTTTAATTTTGCTTCTATAAAATCAAAGTTATATAATTTTTTGAAATAGATATGTTCATGTGTCTAAATATAGTAATTCCTCATATATACTACATGTATACTTCATAGAAAATGTCTCAGAAATAACATTCTGTTTTGACATATGGTAATCTCAATGTAGTTTAAGTCAAATTATACTACACAATTTTTAGAGTTAAAATTTATCATATTTCTTTTCTTAGTTAAAAAATATATTCTGAGAAGTTTACAGATTTGTTTTAAAATGCTATTGCTGGGGCACCTGGGTGGCTCAGTTTGTTAAGTGTCAGCTTCAACTTAAGTCATGATCTCATGGTTCCTGGGTCCTGCGTCAGGCTCTGTGCTGACAGCTCAGAACCTGGAACCTGCTTCAGATTCTGTGTCTTCCTCTCTCTCTGTCCTCCTCTACTTACACTCTGTCTCTCTCTCTCTCTCTCAAAAATAAATAAACATTGAAAAAAAAACTTAAAAAAAACTATTGCATAGGTTAGATACTGCCAATTACAAATCAAAGTCTGTAGGTAACAGATATTCAACCAATGGAACATCTCCTTTGTTCTCCACATCACAGATCGATTGAATATATAATAGTGTCAAGAATGCAAAGATGAGTTCCAGAATTTTCCTTCTAATACATATATTATGCCCATGGCAGTATGATCCAATGCATGAGTCTGAGCTAAATTTCTTGCTAGGGAGTAGCTCTAACATCTCTTGAAGTGTTCAGCTCCTAACTGTTTCTAGGTAGCTTTGTATATGAGACAGATGAAAGGAATTTAGAAATAATTAGTCCTTTTCTTTCTCATTGAACACAGTAATCTGGATATAAAAATGATGTCTTCAGAATCTAAAATACAGAGAATAAACTGGGGGTTGCTACAGGGGGAGGGAGTTGGGAGGGTGGGTAGAATAGCTGACCAAGATTAAGAGGCACAAACTTCCAGCTATGAAATACATAAGTCAGGGGCATGAAAAGTACAGCGTGGGAAATTTAGTCAATAATACTGTAATAATGTATGGTGTGCATGGTAATACACCTGTCCTCGTAAGCATAGCTTAATATATAGAGCTGCTGCATCACTATGTTGTACACCTGACACTACTGGAACATTGCATGTCAACTGTACTTAAATTAAAAAAAAATAATAATAAAATTACCATTAACAAAAATCTGTCTTAACCTGTTGTGCTACCAGGAAGTGTAATCGTAACTATTTTTATTCAGGAAAATAACTAGTAAATTATATCTTTGTTGTTATAGTCCATTTATTTCTAAATGTTACTATAAGAGAGAATCCCAATGTGAGATGTAAGTAAGATACTTTTGCAGTATCCCTTGTTGACCAAAATCCTCTGACAAAAATATACCTTTCAGGCGCTTTGTGCTCTATGAATAGAAAGCTGTCTTTAATTTATCCATGATTATAATTTTGAGAGCCCAGGCAGAGATATCTTTGGGCAGTCTTATTTCCAAGATCTTTCCTAGCGACCTGTTTTTTTTCTTCTATGTCTTATTGCAATTAGGAACAATCCTTTGGACTTAAAAAAAAAAAAAAAGGTCCTGCTGTTTTAAACAGTCGCAAACTGCTTACTTATCAGAGAAAAAACAAGCAGTGACAGAATGCTATTTTGTTAAGAAACCACTGGTGATTCTTACTTGCTTCTAAGAGTGAACCAGACTTCCCTGGAGGGTTCTCCGTTCTACTTCCTTGAGCAGTTGAAGTGACAGCACAGGTAAAACTCTGCTGCCCTAGAGAGAACTGTGTGCTCTGTTCCTTTCCTGATAGGAATCTGGAAGTGTTCGCTTTCCAAGACCCTGGCAGTGACTTGAATGTTTACATTGTTAATGCTCTGAGCACAGGTAATGGCAGATTAAAACATGACCAGCATGACCAACAGAAACAAAAGGTTTATTGATAAGGATCACCTGTTCGTGACAGAAGACAAGGAGGCTGCAGGGGATGGGGTTATTGGGGCAAAGAAAAGGAAAATGGGAGTAATGCTAGCCTTAGAAAAAAAGCACATGATGGTTAAGGAAAAAAATCCCTTAGATCCTTTCTAGTTTCATTGCTCTCATAAATCAGAAATCTAATAAGATAGTTAATAAATACAGTGTTCTTACAGTTCAGAGTATACTCTGCATTTGCATGGAAAGCAAAAGGCAGCGAGGCTGAGTTTCAGTACAATTAATCACTGGAATGAAAAAGTGTTCTGTGTGCATATACTGATAATACATTGTGCTTAAGTAGTTGGTTCTTCTCGTTTTAATTGAGTATCCAGCATTCTCTTGGTTTTCTGCAAACTCAGGCTTTTTGCTCTTGTTATCCGTAAAATTGGAAACACATTTTAAACTAAGTTTCCAGGGACAGTGTTTGCATGTATATGTACCATGGCATTTGTACCTCTGCGTATGTATAAACACAGTGAATTGTGCTCTCACTGGAGTAGTGTTGTGCTCACCTTGGGTTTATTGTTGACTTTGCCCGTAACCTGGTGGAGGGAAATTTGCTACTCAATTCATTGTGTAAAAACCTTGGCCTCTTTGATTTGAAGAGTCCTCAAGTTATTTTCAAGATTTCCTAAGCACCACTTGCCAGACAGTGCATGTGCTACTTTATATAATTTCTGCTGGTGTTAAAGCCTAAATGGCTTTTTGGACCTGTCCTGCAGTGTGGGTCAGGTTCCTGAACATCTTACTCTCTGGACCGTTGGCAGTGTCTCTGAAGTTGTAAATACAAAACTGCATTTCTTTAATGGTGTCTTATTTAGTCTTTTCAGATGCAGACTGCTTCCATTAATATTTTATAAGTAGTGTAGATCATGAATAATTGTTCAGCGTATTTTAGGCTGATGACAAGATTATCAGCCTAGTATGAAGACCTGTGGATTATAGTTTATAACAAAAATCCAAATATTTCAAAGTAAGATTTATTTTCAATTTCTGTATTCATGTTAATTTCCTCATTTTGATAATTTTATTACCATTTTGTAAGACCTTGTCCTTGTCCTTAGGAAGTGCATTCTGAAGTGTTTATGGGTAGGGCATTATGTCTGTAACTTCAGATGATCTTTACATTATACATACATATGAGTAAATAAGCATAAATATGAATACAAATATATATACATATTTATATATACATGTTATGTATATATATGCATATATATATATATATATATATATATATATATATATATATAAAGATGGCCACACAGACACCCGTACTGAGAGAGCAAGACAATTATAAAACAGGTATGGTAAAATTTTAAAAATGAGAAATCTCTGTGAAGGACATATTCGAGTTCTTTGTCCTTACAGGTTTTATATAAGACTGAAATTACTTCAAAATAATGAAAACATATGGTCACACTGATGGTGAAATATAAAGCTTTGTAATATTTTTTAAAGGACATTTTGACAATGTGTTTGGAAAGCCTTGAAATATATATTGGTTGAATTAATAACTCTACTTCTGGGAAACTAGATTAAAGAAATCACCATTGACATCTGTCATGATGTACTTGTAAGAGTGTTCACAGGGTTTTGTGTATTTCAGCAAAGGTGTATTAGAGCAAAATCTTTATGGTCTTCTAAATATACAGCATTAGAAGATTGACTTCGTCAAAAAATTTTTTTCTTTTAAGATTTTCTTAAAGTTTATTTATTTTTGAGACACACAGAGAGAGACAGAGCACAAACAGGGAGGGGAGGGCAGAGAGAGAGGGAGACAGAGAGTCTGAAGCAGGCTCCTGGCTGAGCTGTCAGCACAGAGCCCGACGCGGGGCTCGAACCCACGAGCTGTGAGATCATGACCTGAGCTAAAGTCGGACGCTTAACTGACTGAGCCACCCAGGTGCCCCAGAAGACCTGACTTTCTAATCAGGATGTGCCTGCATATATACCATGCAGTCTTTAAAACTTATGTGGAGAAAATTTTTATTGTTTTTGAAAATATTCACAGTATTATTAACGAAAGCAATCTAGTTCTGAAGCAACAGTGTTTTGGTTTTTTTTTTCCTCCAATTTTTCTCTATGGTAAAATACACCATAGAATTTACCATTGTAACTGCTTTTCAGTGTACAATCCAGTGGTACTAAATATTTTTGTAATGTTATACAACTATCAACCTCATCCATCTCCATAGCTCTGTTCATCTTGTAAAACTGAAACTCTGTTCGCATTAAACATCAGCTTCCCCCAGCTCCTGGCAACCACCACCATTCTACTCTTTCTCTTTATGATTTTGACTCCTCTAAGTATCTCGTAGAAGTGGAATCATACACAATGTTTGTCTTTAAGTTACTGGCTTATTTCACTTGGTATAATGTCCTTACGAGTCAGCAAGTTGTAGCATATATCGGAACACAATAAGGTCGAATAATATTCCGTGTATGTAAGCATGTACCACAGTTTGCTCATCTTTAACCTGTCAATGGACAGTTGGGTTTCTTCCACATTTTAGCTATTGTGAATAATGCTGCCACGGACAAGGGTGTATATAATGCCTTCTTGTGAAATAGTTTGCTCATAAGCTTTTTTTTCTATTCATTGAAATGATACTGCAAAAGCATGTGTTAAATGCTAATAGTAATTTTCCTAAGTAGTGAGATGATGGCAATTTTAGTTATTTCATTAGTTGGTGCTTTTTAGTTTTTATTCATGGACTATGTAATACTTTTAAGTGAAAAAAAAAAAATGTTACATTGGGTGAGATAGGGTCCCCAGGCAAAACATTTAGGTAGCCATACAGTTAAAAGTATAGAGTGCAGTTGGAAAACCTCTTGTTCATAGCAACCAAAGTCATAAATTACAATAATACCCTTAAAAATTAAATAAAAGTAATCACTCTCTCAAGGGAGTATGGTCCCCATAGTAAGAACACTGCTAATTCTGTTACTACATAAGTGCACCTGGTTTTAGGTCAGTTTTCTCAAAATATGTTTCAGAGACTACTTGCATATAAATCATCTGGGATGATTGTAAAAAAATAAAATACTTGGAACAAAAATCTCTGAGGTTACAGTCAGTAAATATGCATTTGTATAAAGCTTTCCAAGTTTAAGAAATCATGCTGTAAGTAAATCTGATTTGTCAAGAGCTGGAGTTAAAACAACATGAGTAATATTTAATAATTTGTTCTATAAAAGGATCACACAATAATTCTTTGAGTAGAACATACCCATTATTTTAAAATATGATGCAATTTATGGAAAATTTAGCAATGTAGTTTTGAAAGGCATCTTTGTTTGAAGTGGTGCACATCATATCTTCTGTATTTGGCAACTTTTGAGGAATCCTGTTCCTTTGTATCCATCATAAGATGACTGTGTGTTTCATGTACAAAGAATATAGACCAGTTTTTTAATCCAAATTCACGATATGGAACACTCCAGAAATCACACGAGAAAAGCCTGTAAACCCATCAGCTGGATCTGAAATAAAGATGAACTACCTACTTCTATTTTGGGGGTATTGATCCATGTACATTCATTCATACTCTATACTTCTATTCTGTGTCAAGCCTATTCCTTCCAGAGAGGAAGAAATTCACGCTCTTGAAATAAATGCCTAGGTGAACAATGATTCACAGTAGTTGAACTTATTTAATTTGGAATACATATATATATATATATATATATATATATGTATTTACTATACAATTATATATTTATATATATTAATAAATACAAATATACAAACATATATTAATACAAATACAGATATATATTAATACACACATATATATTTACTATACAATATACAGTATTCTTATCAATTGGCAGATTAAAAGGATCTTTTATATCTTGTATATGGGGCTTAGCAAACGCTTTTAGGAAAGAGTTGCTTCCTAACTTTTAAGTAAAAATATTCTCCATATTATGGCTCTCTTTCTTTTTAATTTCAGATTTTGTTGATGGACCTATACACCACAAGGCCTTACTTATATCTGTAACTGTCTGTAGTTTGCTATTGGTCCTTATTATTTTATTCTGTTACTTCAGGTAAGTTTCCGACATGTGGATGTAGAATTCTGAGTTTGAAATATGATCCTCATGCGACTGTTCCACCTGTTATTTTTCGCCGTAGCTTTCTTTGTCCGAATTAAATCTTAGATTTCCCTGATACTATCAGTTACTTTTGAAAATATTTGTCCTAATGAAGCTGTTAATAGATACCTTCTCATTTCTGTTTCAGACATCAAAGCCACCCAGATAAATTTCACCCTTAGGGAATTTAGGATAGGGAACTCAGGAGCTACTTGTTACTAAGGTTTGATCGTAAGTGAAGAAATGGCCATGTTGAACCTAGAATCATTCTAGTAATTCCTTATTTCCCAAGTTAACAATTTTCCCTTAATACTGAAAAATTTTAAGCCACATTTTTATTAGTGATTCAGCTAAAATAAGCTTAGTTATTAAAGTTAAGTGAGAGTTACTTTTTGTTCACTAAGAACTTATTTTCTACTTTGTGAGATATCAAGGACCTTTAAATTTTTATCATTTGCTTTTTGTAACACTCATTTATGATACTGTTCTGCAAATAGGAGTTGATTCAAGTAAATTCATTTCTAATTGGAGGCATAATTATTGACAAGATGTTTCTAAAGTTTAAATTTCTTTCATTTGTCTGTATTATTGCTTTATACATTATCTTAGATGAAGTAGTTTTCTGTTATGTCTTTTGTAAACCCCAAATTTTCAGCTTTAATTAGGGACCTTAAGGGGAGAAATTTTAGGCAATGAGTATTGGAACCATAGAAAAATATTATTGAACCCCTGCTGGGAAATAGGCAGTTGAATGGAGAAGAAGAATTATAGATGGTTGAGACCAAAAAACATGTAGCTTACTTAAAAAATAGGTTAGCAAAATAATTATGATTTATATTTTGGAAATCATAACTAAGGGTAATAAATAGTAAGCATGTATCTTGTATTGGTAAAGAAGTACTAGCATTTATCATGTAAGGATAATAAATACTAAAATTTATCTTCTCTTGTGCTAAAATGAAATCTGCTGTGATGACTGTTTTGTTTGCAGTGTTTTACCCATCATTGCAATTCAGTATCTTAAATTATCTTCCTCTGTGCATCTTTAGGTATAAAAGACAAGAAACCAGGCCTCGGTACAGCATTGGGTTAGAACAGGACGAAACGTACATTCCTCCTGGAGAATCCCTGAGAGACTTAATTGAGCAGTCTCAAAGCTCAGGAAGTGGATCAGGCCTCCCTCTGCTGGTATGAGAAGAACATATCCTGAATTTAAAGGAAATGTCTTCTGAGAGGAAATGTCAATAAGTACGGGGTTTCATTTTACTGAAACAGATAGGGTAGTGGACAAAGAGAAGCTCTACGCCATCAGTTAGACATCAGATCTCAGATGAAGGGCTTTCTGATAACATTTTGACATATTGGGGGTAAGGTGGTTATTTTTCAGTGTAAGTGTATGGTTACAATCCAGACCCTTAGACATTCTGATAAGGAGCAGATTAGAAAACATTTAAGTATGGAGCCATCTTCCCTCTGCTTTCAGTAAGGATAGTGTTACTGAACTTTGGCCTGGCTTTTGAAGGCAAAAGTATTACAACGAACTGGGATCTGAGTACTTCTCCAGGGGAAGAAGACTGCATTTCAGCTGGAGGGCTTATGTTTCAGGATGAAGTCCTGGCTTTTCCATTCATGAGAGGTATAATTTTCTGATAGTCAACATCGCCAAACTTGAAGAAAACATACAATGAATCCAAGGCATTTGTTTTAATGAGAAAACATTTGATTCCGTTATAGACCATGCAAAAAGATTGTTGGGATAGACAATAACAATTTTTTGTATATATATATATATATATATATATATATATATACACACACACACACACAAACTCTTAAGTTTATATGTATATATATATACAAACTCTTAAGATTGATTTACCTAATCTTTATTGTCTGGTTCTGACTTTGGATATCATATTTACTTGATTGTTTTCATGACCTCTTAGTGTAGTACTGAAAGTTTTTTTTTTTAATTTCAAGTCAAGAATTATAACTTGAGATATAAAAGTATATATACTTAATGTATAAAAGTATATATTTCATGTATACGATTTGAAGAGTTTGGGGATAAGTATACATCTGTGAAATCATAACTCTAATTTATTCCATGAGCCTATTCATCATCTCCAAAAGTTTCCTCCTGCCCTCTTGTTATTTTGTTCTTGTTATTTTGTCTTGTTTATTTGTTGTTATTTTTTTAAATGTAAGAACATATAATGTAAGAACTACTCTCTCAGCAAATTAAATTTTTTTTTAATGTTTATTTATTTTTGAGAAGAAAGAGTGCAAGCACAAGTAGAGGAAGAGAAGAGAGAGAGACACACACCTACTCCGAAGCAGGCTCCAGGCTCTGAGCTGTCTGCACAGAGCCCGATGCGGGGCTCGAACCCAAAAACCATGAGATCATGATCTGAGGCTAAGTCAGATGCTTAACTGACTGAGCCAGCCAGGCACCCTCTTAGCAAATTTTTAAGAATACAATACACTACTGTTAATTGTAGGCATTGTGCTGTGCAACAGATCTCCAGGGCTTACTTATTTTGCATAACTGAAACACTTTTCTCTTTGATTAATATGTCCTCTGCAGGTAATAGACCAGACAGAAGATAACTTGTGAGGTAGTCATTATGACCAAACTGATACTACTTAGGATATAAATATTTTTTTTACTGTAGAGGTTTTTATTATCAAATTTACTGTTTTTTTAATTGTTAGAATTTAATATGTAGCAGATATGGTTCTTATATTTTAAAATCTGTATATTATAATTTTTTAAAAGAAAAGTACAAATATGAAAATCCCCTTCAGTATTAATGAATCAGATGTTTATGCTCTTGGAACTGAAACCTATTTGTTTTCCAGTGTTTTCCTCCTTAGAAGTTATAATAAATCTCAAAACTAAAGTACATTTTAAATTTCTGAATATATTTAGTGACACTTTTTATCTTTGAGATAAGTTCCTATTCTTTCAAGCATTGCCAATTCCATTAGTACATTCATTAAATTACGAGAAGCTATATTATCGTTAGAAAAGAAGTGCATGCAAAACTGTTTATGTCAGAAAATGTTCTGTAGATTTCCATACACAGTGCTCTGTAACATCTGTAAATTAAATACAAAATTTCTGTAATAAATGTGGGAAGTTTCCTCCCTAGTCAGTAATTTAACTATTTGCGGATTTGTCTCTCAGCTGCTTGGTGCTCTTGGTGCCGCTGTTCCCCCATTTAGAAGTGGAAATACATTGAACATTTCCTTGAATAGCATGTTTGAACTCTTCTGGAGAGTTCCTTATTTACTTCAGGCTGAGTGGCTTAATTGCATGTCAGCAATGCTTTAATTTTTCAATCCTTCTTTTAGAAAACACCATTAAAAAACAGATTTTATCTTTTTTCCTAAAAGCTTCTAGTCTGATATGGGTGCTGTTAATGCCTCTGGCAATGGTTAGCATGACCTCTTGAATTAATAAAATCATCCATGATGCAAAAACAGAATGACCCTAGTTGGTAGACATCTCTGGTAGGCATAATGCCCCCCAAAATGTCCTAATCCCTGGGATCTGTTATTTTACCTGGGAAAAGGGACTTAAGGTTGCTAATCAGCTCACCTTGAGATGAGATTATTCTGGATTATCTGGGTGGACTCAGTTGTATTGGTCCTTAAAAGTGTAAACGTAAAAAGAAACACTTCAACTTTACTTGATTCAAAGCACATTTCTGCTAAGAATTCATTCCAGTTTTCTGGTCAGATCTTGTGAGAGTTTTGTGTTAGGTTCTTTATATATGCCTCCCAAATTATGTAAATTATCATCAATACTTAGCCATTTCAGTCATGGAGTTCTCAGACAATATTTTCATGTGAGTACAGATGGGCCGCAGATCATATGTAAAGAGACGTTTAACCCTTAGACCACTTTCCTCTCATATTTTCTTTCTCTTTGTTTCTACTGCTCTCTCTAGTTCTTTAGAGCTCTCTTCAAGCGTAACTTCCTCTCCAGATCTAACCTGCTCTTTTTCTTCTACCTGTCCATGTTACATTTTCGACTGTGACAATTAACGGTTCCACTTCAGAGTATAATTTTCAACAATTATTTGCTGCTTCCTTCTTTTTCATTTGTCTTCTGTTTCTTTATATATTTCATACAGTGTTCCGTGGCATTGTACGTCTGAAAATTCCTGTATCTGAAATCTGAAGGGGTTCAATCTACTTGGGTTGTTTTTCTTGACTCTTATTTATAGTGGCTGTTTCTTTTGGTTTTAAGGAATTTATTCTGTGGGATCTTCTTTTCCTGTCTCCCTTCCTTCTCCCCCTTCATTTTCTTTCTTCCCTACCCGCCTCGCCTTGGGAATTTCCTGTATTTCTTTGCGAGGCCAATAATTCATTTTAGTTTTTTATTTCTTACATCTTACCACGATCGAGTTGTATGGTGGCAAGTGTTCCTTCAAGGTATCTAATAGCTGGCTGTAGTGGTGGGATGAAAAATATTCTGCAAGTGATTTTCTCTGGAGAGGATTTCTGTTTGTTCTTGTTGGGAGCCATGGGGTGCTACCAACCTCAGGCAAATTTAGGGTCACTCAGTGGTCCCAGCTTAATGCCAAAGCCCTGGGTTCGGTTTCTCTACTTTTTCAACGTTTTTTTTTTTTTTTTAATTTTTATTTTTGGGACAGAGAGAGACAGAGCATGAACGGGGGAGGGCCAGAGAGAGAGGGAGACACAGAATCCGAAACAGGCTCCAGGCTCTGAGTCATCAGCCCAGAGCCCGATGCGGGGCTTGAACTCACGGACCGCGAGAGCGTGACCTGGCTGAAGTCGGACGCTTAACCGACTGCGCCACCCAGGCGCCCCTTAATTTTTTTTTCAACGTTTTTTTTTAATTTTTATTTTTGTAGTTTCTCTACTTTTAAAGGGGTCAGAGTTTAGATTCCAGATCGCAGTGCTCATGTTATTCTTCACCCAGACAGCAGCTTGGCTTTTGTGTGTGCTAATGGTTACTGTTCCCTGCTCTGGTCTCAGCTCTTCCCTCCCTCCCCCTCCCCACCCTCCTCCCTCTACCCTGACCTTCTTACTTGGAGATTTCCTTTATTTCTTTGTGTCCAACAATGCATTGCAATTGTGTTTCATTGTAATTTATCCAAGATCAAGTGTATGGTGGGTGAGTCCTTTCAGAGTGTCCAGTATCCCGCTACAGTAGTGGGAGTGAAAAGTGTTTTTATTCTGCCAGTGACGGTGAACCATTCAGGTTTTTTTCCTCTATGAGAATGATAATAGGTAGAATGAAATATTTAATAATGTAGAAGCAATAATTCAAAAATTCAGAATCCATAATCAATCTCAAATACATTTAAAAGGGGACAGTATAAAATAATAAATAAATATAAATAATGTGTCTATGTAAAGAAAAACTACTGGCTAAATATATTTTGCATGCAGTAATTGTTTCTTCTCTGGAGGAGGAAAAAAAAAAGATTAAACAAATCTGTAGTGCTGCGAATACACTAACAGTGTGTTTTGGGATTTAACAGGTCCAAAGGACTATAGCTAAGCAGATTCAGATGGTGAAACAGATTGGAAAAGGTCGCTATGGGGAAGTTTGGATGGGAAAGTGGCGTGGCGAAAAGGTAGCTGTGAAAGTGTTCTTCACCACGGAGGAGGCCAGCTGGTTCCGAGAGACAGAAATATATCAGACAGTGTTGATGAGGCATGAAAACATTTTGGGTGAGTCGGTACAGCGGTATTCAGGGTTTCCTAGATTTCCTCTATTTTCTGTTAACATCTGCCTATTAACTCATCTGTCTAGACCTGTGATGAAATATATAGACATTTTCTTCTTGGCCTGAGCCCAAGAACGTCATAAGTTTCTACTGGGAGACCTCACAGGAGGAATGACTAAGCCACTTCTGTGAATGAATAGTGGGCTGGAAATGGAATACTCTCCAATAATTTTTTCTTCAGGGACAGGAAATGCAAATGTAATACCAGAATTTCTTAGGGTTTCTTAGGGATTTGAAGGAGCACATGTTTAAATGTTGTGAAAAGTTAGAGAAGTTTTATCTGCAGGGTGTATGTGTGTGTGTGTGTGTGTGTGTGTGTGTGCGCGTGTGTGCGCGTATCCAGAGTTTATATTGAGAATTGATTTTTAAAACATTTTCTCAAGTTAGAAATAATGTACCTGCATCATCCAAGTTGGAAAGAGTATAAGCTAATATGGAGTGTAAGCCCTGACTCCAGACCTGTTTTGTAAACCGTGGCGTATGTATACTATTTACTGTAACATAATAACGTAAATATCAATGACTGACTAGAAAGGGCTCATGTTTTCAGGTACAAACGCTTAATGTTCCTCTACCTCTACTGTTTTGATGGCCTCTGGTTGGTATTCATAATTTAGTACTGTCATAGGCATAACCGTAAAGCTGAACGAAATACTAAACAAAGACACCTCTGTGACAAGGAATGATATTTGGGAATATGAATTATTCTTGATACTATTCAGAAAACACTTGGCTTCAAACCTTTTTGTCCTTCTTCCTTTTAGGGTTCATTGCTGCAGATATCAAAGGGACAGGGTCTTGGACCCAGTTGTACCTAATTACAGACTACCATGAAAACGGTTCCCTCTATGACTATCTGAAGTCCACCACTCTAGATACAAAATCAATGCTGAAGTTAGCCTATTCTGCTGTCAGTGGCTTATGTCATTTACATACTGAAATCTTTAGTACACAAGGCAAACCGGCAATCGCCCACCGAGATCTGAAAAGTAAGAACATCCTGGTGAAGAAAAACGGAACATGCTGTATAGCTGACCTGGGCCTGGCCGTCAAATTTATTAGGTTGGTATTAAAGTGAATGAATACACTTTTTATGATTCTCTTCTATCCCTTTTTTATAGATTGTACATTCTGGCATTTGGTGCTGCTAGGAAATTTAGAGGAGGAACCTTCTTAATTTTGATGTTTCTTTGGAGGGAAAAAGTAGAAACATTTATTTGAAGAAACACGTATTTGTGTCCTGTTGTTTCTGTGCTCCTCGGTGACCTGGCTTCTAGACAGTGTTTACATTAGGTTTGTAGCTGTCATGAAGCTCTTTAGAAAAGAGTACCTAATGTCTGGGATGATTTGGTGAGCATTCTGCATACGTTTGTAGGTAGGAAAAGGTTTTAGTAAAGATCTACATGTTATGTGGTGATAAAGGCCATGTTTTTTTTTTTTTTTATCTTATGGAAGAAAGATTGTTTGCATAGCTATTCCATGAGAAATGTTAGAAACTAACAAAGCACGGTCAGCGTGCAGCACTACTGTACCGTGACTTAAAGTGAATAACACATAAACCAACATGTGTCATAACACAGTGGTTTCAGACCGCTGGGGCTCCTTGGAGTGACAGCAGCAGCTTGTGCAGAGTGGGGAGGAAGAGTACCCAGTAAGTGGGGCTCTATTTTGCCCCTAATCAGTGCAGCCCCTTTTATCTTGCAGATGATTTAGTTAGAAGAACTGATTCCTTTGCTTTGAATACAAAACAGAATGGGTTTGCAAACTGCTGGCGTAGAGGGGTCATCATAGAACTAACTACCCTTTTAAAAACTCAATCTAGGCTTAGCCTTTATTAATTCGTTGGATCGTCTCATGGATTTTTTTTTCCCCCAAAGAAGACTTGATAGAATATGGAGAAGGGCACAGTGGAAAAGCCATGGAGATGATGAAATGTTTGGACAATAAAACTCATGAGAAAAGACTAATGGATTGGTATTTTTGTAAAGACTGAGGTGTGACTTAATAATAGGCCCCCAATACAGGAAGGTCTCCACCATTTAGAAGATGGTATTGAAGTTCTCACCTTTAAAATCAAAGCAGGAGGAAATTAAGAACCTCCTGACAACATGAAAAAAATCCCTTCTCTCTTCTGAATTCTTTTTTTCTAATCTACAGCCTTTTTAAAGTCTCCTCTACCAAATCAATCAATCAATCAATCAGTCAATCAATCAATCCTATGGTGCTTCTCAAATTACCAGCCTCTCTTCGGTCCTCCCCTGTTAAATTTCTTGAGTTCCATAGAGTAATCTGCTTGCAGAATCCAGTAATTCACAATGTCTTGTGTGATTTTGTGTCTTCTCCCTTCTCTCCTGAGCTCCTGTTTTAAGGGGTACCATTGATCTTTGTCACCAGAAGCCTTTCTTATTGTCATTCCACTGTCCACAGTGTGCAAACCTTTCTTCCTGCTATTTTCTTGATGTGCCTTTATTCCACGTTCATTTTCTTTGTCTGTGGGTTCTGTTCTTGGTCTGTCTCTTACATATTTCCCCACTGCTAGATTTCCTGCTGATACCTGCTTTCCTTTCTAGTTCTCAGTTGTGGTTGATCCATTCTAAAATGTGTGGTGTCTGACATTTCCTTTGTTCCTTCAGTTTTTGGTTTGCTCAGTTGAATGGATTCTCTCTCCATGATATTCCCACTAGGACTGAATCCCGTTTGGGTCCTCTACCATTTTTCTAGATTCTGGAGTGAAGCACTTTGTAGTTTTTGTAGTCTTTGTCTTTCTTACTTTCCATTTTTTTTCCCTACATGCTGCTGCCAGATTTATTTTCTTGAAACATAATTTTGGACAGCATAATAATTTCATGGTTTCCCATAGCTTTGGGTTCAACTGTAGTTTATATTCTGAATGCTTCATTCTTTCTCACACCTTCAGGTGTTTTTAACATGTTTTTATCTCTACCTGAGTGCCCAGCATCTCCTCTTCTGTTTGCATAACTACAACTTATCTTTGCAGTTTATTTCTTTGGGACACCTCTTATTATTCCCTTAAGTCTGACTTTTAGTTAGTCTTCTGCCCTCCTGTGTGACCCTGTGCATGCTGTCATGACATTTCTCATACTTGTGTGCAATATTCATGGACTACTTGTCTGTTATTCCCAGTGAAGACTAAGCTCCATGAAGGTAGATACCATGTTTTTTTTTTCTCACATTTACATCCCTACTGCCTTTCCTTGGTGCCCATTACACAGGTGTTGCTCCCAAATTTTGTATTAATGGACAGGTGCACAATACCTCGTGAACTACAGGTTGAAGAAAAAAAGCATCTGTTCTTAGCTCCAGAGGTCCTACACACTCTGGATTAAATCTACTTTCCTGGTTGGTGGTTTTCTTTTTTTTTAATGTTTAGTTATTTTTGAGAGAGAGAGAGAGAGAGAGAGAAATAGAATGGGGGAGGGGCAGAGGGAGAGGTGGGTAGAGGATCTGAAATGGGCTCTGGGCTATCAGTATGGAGCCTGATGGGGTCTTGAACTTATGAACCATGAGATCATAACCTGAGCCAAAGTCGGATGCTCAACCCAATGAGCCACCCAGGTGCCCCTACCTTCCTTGTTTTACGTCCTACAAACCCTCCAGTTTGTATGTGTGCTTTTGCAAAACTGATGTATTTGTTTTCTCCATATGTACTGCATGTTTACGGTGCCTTGCATAGTTTCCAGTCTGAAATGCCCCTGCTTCTTCGTGTACCTTAATCCGGTCTCAGAGCTGCCTTTAAGTCACTTTACCCATCCTCTAGCTAGGAATAATGACATCATCTTCTCTACTCCCTGGTAATTTCCCAGCCCTTGTCTGCCTGATAGTATAAGTATATTAGTACCTGCCTCATCTTGCCTACTTGTCACTGGGCATCTTGAGAGCAGGATCCGTGCCAGATTAATTAATGTATTTCCCATTTGACATGACATAGTGAATTACTCGTTATAGGTATTCCAACATTGTTTTGAAGCAATACATCTTGGCAATATCAGAGTAATTGAGGACTTTTCTTCTCTGCAGATCTTAAAATAGGCAAGAAAAGCGAGAGTTATATTTCTGAAACTCAGCTCTGCTAATATAAGGAGAATGAACTAAATGATCTTTAAAATTTCATGTGAACCCTGATTCCAGGAAGCAGAGGGGAGTGCTTTAAGGGGATAATTCAGAGCTCTGTTTGGCATATATTGACTTGTTCATCAAGAGAGGAAGGCTTGAGGACACTGGCTCAGCTGTGAAACCGTGGCTGTTGGAGGCACAAATCTCATGGCTAGAGCAGTTGTGGGACCATTTACTTTTCTGGACCTCAGTTTCCTTCCATTAAATGGAGGCTGCATTTGATAGTTTCAGAGGTCCTTTTCACATTTTATTTTCTGTGTTTCAAAGGAACTTTGCTCTTCTCAATTTTTGAGCTTTACTTTTAAACCTTGCTTTATATATTTCTTTGGTTTCTGCTCTTTTCCTGATTTTCCTATTTTGGGGGCACGTGCACACACAGAGATCGTTAAAGATCTTATTACAAGTGGGGTCAAAGGTAACCCAGTGTGGAATTCTCAGACTTCATAAGTGAACTTCCTGTGAGAATTTAATCTTTACCATGGTCTCTACATGGTAAGTGTTCTCTCAGGCTTTTAAGTAATTTCTGGGAGGTTCCCAGGGAAGTTGAGAGCCACAGAGAGAGTGGACTATGCTTCAGAGATTTCCTGCTCGTATAATTTTTTTTTTAGGCTGTCTTCATTTTTTTTTCATGCACTCTCTTGAAAATGATGTAAGTGCTGATGTATTTCTTGCCCAATAGAGACTTAATCCAGGTGATGCTGAAGCAGACATCATCGTAACCCCAAATCTCTCTTGGGAGGACAAAACAATGACATGTGAAATCCCTTAAAGGAACTTACCAATCTTTTCACTTTTTACTTTGGAGGGTCAAGCAACCCCACTTGGTCCTTCAGTGTCAGAATAATATATTTTCTTAGGGGGAAAAAAATCCTGGTTTAGAACTTCTCTGCTATTAAATTTTAATTTTTTTTCAACGTTTATTTATTTTTGGGACAGAGAGAGACAGAGCATGAACGGGGGAGGGGCAGAGAGAGAGGGAGACACAGAATCGGAAACAGGCTCCAGGCTCCGAGCCATCAGCCCAGAGCCTGACGCGGGGCTCGAACTCACGGTTCGCGAGATCGTGACCTGGCTGAAGTCGGACGCTTAACCGACTGCGCCACCCAGGCGCCCCTATTAAATTTTAAATAGAAAAACTACAATGGAGATTGGTCTGTAACGCGGATCTCCCAACTGATAATTGTCAACTTGTCCAAATGCAAAGGAGGTGGAGTGACCCAGCCCAGGAGGCACTGCATTTCCTCTGCGTCCTTCTGATGCCATTAGCACTAACCCTGCCTCTGGTTTGTGTACTTAGTGGTATATTTAAAAAGTGGCATGCCTAAATGACTCGCCGGAGTCCAAGAACTCCGCTGATTAGTGGCAGAATCCCCGCTCTCTGTCAGGGTTTTGCAGCCATGTCCACCCTCTTTTTGAAGGGTTTTTAGCTTGAAAGTTCTGTTGCTCAGAAATCCTGAGATGTCTCAGGATTTAATTGTAGAAGCATTGAGTCTTTTTGAAAGTGCAGCAGAAAACTCTCCTCATTGGTTAGCATCTGACTGGGCAGAGTTCAGCGTGGCCGGCCAGCACCACTGTTACCTACCAGATGCTGTAGGAAACACCCAGGGATGTGCACAGCCCCTTCCTCTGAAGGCTCAGGAGGGTCTTTCATGCGTTGGGAGGCTGCTTCTGTCTTCCTACCAGGAGGTTCTGGAGGCTCTACTATGTTTCCCGTGTGGTTAATTTCAGATGTCATTTGCAAGCCTCAAGCAAACCATTGGCTTCCCTTATATGTCTTATGCCTCCTGCCCTTCTTTCATTGTTCTTGCAAGTTCAGTTCTTCTTGTTTATTTATTGTTTCGGAGTAGTTTCTTTTTCTTTTTTCTTTTGAATTCAGATCCAAGTTAGTTAACATATAGTACAATAATGGTTTCAGGAGTAGCCTTAGGGATTCATCACTTACATGCAACACGCAGTGCTCATCCCCACAAGTGCCCTCCTTCATGCCCATCACCCATCTAGCCCATCTTCCCCCACCGCCCCCCAGCAACCCTCAGTTTGTTCTCTGTATTTAAGAGTATCTTATGGTTTGCCTCCCTCTCTGTTTTTATCTTATTTTTGCTTCCCTTCCCTTTTGTTCATCTGTTTTGTTTCCTGAATTCCACATATGAGTGAAGTCCTACGGTATTTATCTTTCTCTGGCTGACTTATTTCACTTAGCATAATACACTCTAGTTCCATCCATGTTTTGCAAATGGCAAGATTTCATTCTTTTTTGATCACTGAATTCTTATTTTTTAAACCCCTTTTTAGATTATTAAAGGTATGTGATGTTTGCTTCTCTTCCTTCTCTATTACCTTTTTATCTCCCTTCTCCCTCTCTCCTTCTTTCATCTCTCTGTTTTAGACACCAGCAACACCCAGCAGAAGACCGCCTGCGTGTGACCAAAGGCTTCATGAGCCACAGCCACCTGATTGGAGCTAACATCTTGACTCCCCAAGCTGGTTTCTCATGGCCACAGTGGGATCTTCATGTCTTTCGTGCACCTCTCCCTTCAGCCGATGGTACAGGGGGAATGTGCACTGTGCCGAACCTGTGGCTTTTTCCTTTACCCAACACTTCTTGCAAGAATTCCTGCTATGTGTTTATAATTGGGAGGTTTAATGAACCTGAAAAATAGTTAACCCAGAACAAGGTTAAGGCGAAGACTGTGTTTTAAAAAATCTGCTTTATCATACTCTGCCACCAAAATAAAAATCTTTTGCCTGCCCTTCCTCTGGTGCATCATGGCTGACAGTGTAAGTCGTGCCTTATTCCCCAGTCCCATGCTTTGCCCAGGCTCATCCTCTAGCTCTCTCTGACTCCTTGCTGGAGGCTCCACTTTGAGCCTCTCTGCATTCACAGAAGCTCCACGGTTCCCTCTGCTGGTTACTTTAAGAACTGCAGTGCGCACGTGCCACTCTGGGTACCAGGGCCAGACCCAGGGGGCCACATACGCAGTAGGGAGCGGCACTGTCCATAGACAATAAAACCGATTAAAATCGTCACCGTGCGCCCAAGGTTCTAAACCATGTCAGTAATGAAATCTGTCTCCCAGCAGGTCCTATTGCTTCTGCCATGTGCCTACTTCATCAGTCTTCCTTGTCACCTTGAGAAGAGGAAAATCTTAGTATTGTATCCTTTCATTGCCTTCTCTTCCCTTCTCTGGCTGCCATTGTCTCACACTGTCAGTGTGCCATGCTGCCCTCTCCCTGCCTAAAGCAGTTGCCTTGAGGAGCCTCGATCACTTTGTATCCCCGTTGGATGAGAAGGAGCCACCGAGAGTGTACGAATGCTGGAAGGTTTGGTCTCCTCTGTAGACCTCTTACACCACCATGCTGCCACTTTCTTTATCCTACCACTGTCATCCAAATGATTTTGGTCAGAAATAGGAAGTTTGTTTTCATGCCTCTTTATGTAGTCCTAGCTGAGGGCATCCTACATTTTGAGAATCAAATAAAATTACACTTCATCAGCCCTAATCCTACTTAATACAGTAGGGAACTCGGTTTCATTCACAGCGCATCTGGGGACCCTAAGGAACTGTTTTCCTCTCTGTCCTATCAGCCTTATATCTTTGATATATGTTCTATATATATATGTTTGCTATACCTCCACATAGTATAGTAGCTGATTCTTTTCTTTGCCAAACACCATCAACTCAAGGTTGAAGAGAGCTTTGCTGAGATACGTTGTAGGGCACTGTGTAAAATTTAGTCATGAAATTCATGCCACCAGAACATTTTCCTGATCTTTGTTTCCTACAGAAGCTTAACATCTTGTCATGACTCTAGGTCAGAGGAGAGAACCCTTTTTCTCCCTAATTGACTTGCCTCTTTACCCCCAACCTCCCAAATTACTGTTTATTTTTTATTCAGAAAATTTTAGGTGTTTTTATTTAATCCTGTCCCAGCCCACTGTCCCTAAAGTTCATAAAGAAAAATACCCAGTAATGTAAGATTCTAAAACAATTTTTTTGCCTGGAGAGGAAGTTGCCTGACAACCCTTAATTTATTTTGTTCAAAAAAGATATAAATATATATATTTATATATATTAAATAAATATATATATATATTTAGATATATTTTTTTAAGTTTATTTATTTTGAGAGAGAGAGAAGGAGAGAGACAGCGTGTGCACACGTAAGTGGGGGAGGGGCTGAGTGAGAGGGAGAGAAAGAAAGAATCCCAAACAGGCTCTGAGCTGTCAGTGCAGAGCCTGATGTGGGGCTCGATCCTATGAACTGTAAGATCATGACCTGAGCCAAAATCAAGAGTAGGATGCTTAACCCACTGAGCCACCCAGGTGCCTCATTCAAATTATAGTTTTATGTTTTTTCACATTCTACTTAAGCCTGTATCACACTGGTACATTAACAGGGATGAAAGTCAATGTTGGATCTAGTAGAAGGATTAATTATTAAAGTGTAAGTAAAAATATCTACCCCTGTAGTTCTCTAAACCCAATTTTTCAGTTATGAGCACTTTGTGCAAATCTTTCTAACTCTTCTCCATTGGAAGGCAGGAGAGATCATGTTTTCCTCTACAGTGAACGTGGCACCCATGTTTTTGATAGAATGTTTTTGGTTTTTCCTGGTAGAAACTCATCTTCTCTACTTGGGTCCACTTTTGCTCTTCAGAACCTTATGTTTCCAACCTATCCCTTAATCCTTGAAAGGTACGTTTTTCTTGTTCCTTACCCTGCTGAATTCTTTTCCTTTATAATATATTTAATTAAAATATATTTATATATACAGAAAAGTATAAAAAATAATAAGGCACTCATGTAACAATTGTTATAATGTTAACAAAGTTAACAAGTTGCCTTATTTTTATCTGGTCTTTTTTTTTTTTTTTTTTTTTTTTTTAATGCAATGTTGAAGATAGCCCTTTGCATTCTGCTCCCTATTTTATTCCCCTTTACCCGACCCGGAAGTAGCTAGTATCCTGAAGTTGGTATTTATCTTTGCTCTGAGTGATTTTATGATTTGACCACATGTACATGTGGCTGCTGCAGCACAGAGGATTCTTTTGTGCATTTAGAGTTCGTTTCTCCGACTCTGCCCTCCTTGTACAGTATCTGTCTTTTCTCATGAACTGCCCCTTCGTGGAAAAGGAAGCCAGGGAAAGCTGAAGGCGCCCTGACCTTTCCTGTTTCCTTCTTCCTCCTTGACCCCTTCCTTCAGTTACTTTATCCCCTATTCTTACATGCTCTGCATCATTGATCTCTACTTACGGCCTCTTTTTCTTCCTTTATTCTCGGTCCCCCAGTGTCAATATCCCTGGCTTCTATTTTTGGTCTTGAAGATGAACAAACTTACTTTTTCTCTTCCCTAATTTGGGAGCAGCTAAGATAACGTTACTGAAAACCTGAGAGAGAGCTGCAGTTTAATTACTTTCCAATATAAAAACACTCCTGAGCGAAGAGGGGCTGGAGCTATATATGTCTTGGAGGGTCTGCCCCTTTATGATGTTTGATATGAAGTACTTATAATTGGCGTGTTTGTCATTTAAGTGTAGTGCTGAAGGCATTTGCCATTAGGTTAACAGTAATCTTTTACAACGTTACTTTGCTTAACAAAATTTTATTTAACCTCTTAGATATTGGTAATGTCTCATTTTATGGTCTATATACAACAGAGATTTTTTCTTATATTTTTAATGTTTATTTTTGAGAGAAAGAGAGAGAGAGAGCATGAGCAGGGGAGGGCAGAGAGAGAGAGAGGAAGACCCACAATGTGAAGCAGGCTCCAGGCTCCGAGCTGTCAGAACAGAGCTCAATGCAGACTTGAACTCACGGTCCGTGAGATCATGACCTGAGCTGAAGTCGGACGCTCAACCAACTGAGCCACCCAGGTGCCACAGAGATTTTTTTATATTTCTCTTTAAAGTATCTATAGCAAAGTTTACTGTAGACTGGCCTTTTCTTTCTTTCAGTTAAAGTGTATTATTTACCAACCATGTGCACAGCCCATTGTGAATGGAGAGGGATCAGGACAATTCTCTTTAGGGCTATGAAATGATTATGGTAGATATTTAGGGCTCAAGGAGTTTACATTTTAGGTTGGAAGACAGATACTTATTCAGATATTCTGAGCGGGGTATCTATTCACATACTACTAGGGAAACACGAAGCGTGGGGAAAGGAAAGAAGAGAGGGGACAGTCGTGCCAAGCCTGCACATTTTTTGGAAATCTGACGGACCAACCAAATCCCTTATTGTATGTTTGTTCAGTGTTTGAGGGAATGAGAGTGTAGAGATGAACTCTGTGTAGTCTACCTATCAGAAATCTTAATTCTGTCATCAAGTGACTATTACCTTTCAGTTTACAATAGATTGTCTCCATGTCAGACATTCTGTTAGCCCTTCCTGACCTAGCAAATCCAAATAAAGCACAAGAAGCTAAGAGTAAGAATGGGAAGGAGTTGCCTAAAATCTTTATCAAGTGTGGTCACAGTATATCTTTGGCCCAGATACACTCTTGTGGGGCCCATGATAAGACTGGTCTTGATTTCGTCTCCCAGTCCATGTTCTGGAATATAATTTAGGCCCTTTACCAGTTTCTTTCCATCTGCCAACCCCCATGTTTGTTTCTTTGTATAGAAACCAGAATTCTCTACCCAGGCCCACCACTGTCTTCCTCTAATGATTCAAAATCATAAATTAGAACACATTAATGAAGTACCTACTACGTGCTCACAGAAGAGATGTCAGTATAATTAAAAGTGGAATTTTTGTGGCATCTTTGAAATCTGATATTTTTCATTTTATCATTAAGCTGCTTCTTGGCTCACTTTCTTCCAAGTCTATATTACAGACTAATATATATTATATAACATATATATATATATATATATATGCGTGTATATGTAAATTTATTTATTTTCATTTTTAAAAATTTACACTTTAACTTTTATTTTAAAAACAAACAGGCTTTCTCAGAGCAGTAGCTCCTAGAAGATCCTGAGGGGCCTAATGAGAATACTGGTGGCCCATCTGTTGCAATAGCTTTATATTAAGGCTTTTAGCTGGAAATGAATTTAAAATGGTTCTAAGGATGAAGCTTTATGCGTTTTAGTAAATGTTAACAGTTTGGAGATCTGCAGAGAGACATCTGCCACCCTTTAAATTTTCCCAGGTGACACTGCATAGTTTCTGTTGTAGACAATAAAGATGGAGGCAGGGAGATCAAAGCCACAGGTTCTTTCTGAAAGCCAGTAGTGTTTGGGCAAGTTTGGCGTTATTGCCTGTGACCCAGCCTGATAAATGTGATATTTGCTCTGTGTAACTTCCTCATGGAGGAGAAATAACACGTAGCTGCTAGAGAGTCAGTGGAGTGTGATGAAAAGGAGCACATGTTCCCTAGGGATTAGGAGATAGCCGGGTTTAGCCACGATCCCCCGCAAACGGCAGTTTTAACAATGACTTTTTGTGTCTTTTCTGTTTAATAGTTTCTTCACCAAAACTGGGGTTTATTGCTCTTCGTAGCTCCACTAGTGTCTGCTGAGAAAATACTAGTTAACCTCTGATACATGCTTCGGACTGTGCTGGTCGCGATTTTACACACCTCGTCTTGGTTAGTTTGTCAGCCTATCGAGCAATGGTAGTTTGACTTTACACATCTCCATTCAGAACTCCGGCTGCAGCTCGCAGCACTGAGGCAGTGGTTCCCAAGTGCCATTCTACAGATTGGTGTCCACCCATCGTGAATTTTCTCCCAGTCTATGGGACATCAGGATGAATGGGTCGCGTCCTGAAATTTTCATTCACCTACTGATACTATGTTCAGTTATTCCTTTCCTCCTTTTATTAAGAAGTACATGTTGTAGATCCTGCTTATCAGAGTAAAACATTTTCAGGTCTTTGTTGGTTCTCTTCCTCCCTCATTTTTTAACTTGTTTGCACCTCTAAAAACCTCGCAACACTTGGTTTTAAAAATACTGTCTCAAACGAACCACCTTGGCATGTGCTCATGCCAATTTTCAGAGCAAAACTATTAAAATATGAAGGGGAAGAAGATATTTTTAGGCATTTTTAATAGATATATAGCAGTTATTCCGAGTGTATATTTGATCCAGTGGCAATGCAACCTTGTATGTCGTAGCTTCACTCTGCCATCTTCGTTGGGTTTTTACGTGTGAATATATAATACAACTCCTGGCAAAACATATGCTTCAGGGAAACGTTATTCTGTGAAAGGCTATCCCTTCCCACCTTTCGCTAAAACCCTGTTCAGGAATCCCTTCAACTTGTCATTTGTTGGTCCCGCTCAGTGCTGATAGGGCTTTGCTTTCCTTTTTCCTCAGTGATACCAATGAAGTTGACATACCACCCAACACCCGAGTTGGCACCAAACGCTATATGCCCCCAGAAGTGTTGGACGAGAGCTTAAATAGAAATCACTTTCAGTCTTACATTATGGCCGACATGTACAGTTTTGGACTCATCCTCTGGGAGGTTGCTAGGAGATGTGTATCAGGAGGTAAGTAACAGTGATGCTGTTGGATCTACTACAAATCCTTTCTGATCAGAGATCGGAGTTAGCATATTGTCCACGATTGCCTTTTATTTTCCACCTTGTTTCGGTTGATACAGTCACAGTCCCCCCAGTAAGTGATATCTGACGTCTTAGAATCATCTTGGACTGCCTCCTTCCAGCTTCTTGTCACCAACCTGCTGGGCCCCATCCCCAACTCCAATACCCCATTCCTTGTGGCTTCCTCTACGCAGGTTAAGTAAGGTACAGACAGAAATGTGGGGTGGGACACCCATTCTTAACCTCCCCCCCACACTTGACTTTCTATAGTTCTTCTTCATAAAGCAGTTGGAAAACATCAGTTTTTATCAAAAGGAAATGAAAGCATAAGAGTATTACTACTGGTCATGATAAGTTTCCTACAAACAAGGATTCCCTAGTAAGACAACGCAAGACATTACTAAATATTCAGAGGCATTATTATTGCGTGTAGTATCTCGCTTACTGCTGCATCATCTGTCTTTAAATAGATTCCAACACTTTTTAGGTGAGAAGCTGAATCTTAGGCTCTTCATTATCAAGTACCCTGTTTATGGTTACTCTCATGGCTGTGCTTGGTAAGAGACCGTGCTGCTGCTCATCACGGCCAATTTAAACTCACTTTTGTGAAACCCTGAGTTTGCCCATGCTTCTGAAAGTGTGGCGAACACTTCACTGGGGCTGGGGTTCATTCTCAAACCTGCTGTTTACTATCTGTGAACCTTTGGCAAGTTACTCGGCTTGATTCCAGTTCTCTCTTCTTAAGAAGGAGGTGAATTAAAGAGAATTAAAACTTCCTGGTACATCAATAGCTTTCAATACATGTTAGCTCTTATTTAAAATTTTCATTTTGGTTGGTAGGGGCTTAACTTATATTTGGATTCATATTTAAATATAGAGGAGAAACAGTTAATCAGCAGGCATTTAGATTTTGGTAGAAAGATCACAATGCAATGCCTTCTCGTTGCTCTGGGAATTCCGAGCCTAGTAGAAGCTTAATTTAAAATCGAACACGTTCCCTCTAAAGTGAGAGAACTGCAAAAAGGAAAGTTGACACAGGAAATGTTTCCTAACCAGATAGTGAATAAATCTCCCATTATATACGAAGAAGAAAAGAGCAAACCGAAATAGAAGTTAACTAACTGTGCCTTGGTTCATGATGTATAAAGAGTAGATGAGCCTATTTTTGAATACTGTGCTTACACTTACGACAGGTTTGTCGAAGTTGAAGGAGTAGTAAGTAGACTACAAGACTACTTCTCTAATTACGTTTTCCTGAACATCTAAAGCAAATAAGTCCACAGGAAACCTGTATTTGGAAGCCTGTGAGCTGGAACACAGGAGAAATGATTCTCAGCTTAAAAACAAGGTAGCCTTATAAAAGCAGCACGGTATTAATTGCTTTACTAGGTCTGTCTTTGCCTATGGAGATTTGAGAGGTACTAAAATGTTGCCTTTTCTCTTTATGAGATTGGCATATGTTTGCCAGAGACATTCCAGTCCCAGCTCTGCCCCATACCGACTGTATGGCCTTGGGCAAGGTACTGAATCCCTCAAAACCAACTTTTCTCATCTGGATAATGTGGGTAATAATGCTACCTCACAAACATGTTTATAAAAATTTAATAAGTTGTACAGCATGCTTAGCTACATGCCTGGTATCTAGTGGGCTCCTAATAAGTGAGTTTGTTTTCTCTTTCCAGAAAGGCAAACACACACACAACTCTGTTCTCCAACACTTTCCTTTATGAAGATGGTGGAAGTTTTGGTCTTGTCTTCCTAGTCTAGGGACTATTGGGTGACCTAGATACATCTGGATGTAGGTCTACTAAACCTGGGAAGAAAAAGAATTTTTGAGGTTTCAGACACCATTAAATGGCAGCTAATATGGAAGTTTTGATAACTTAATTGCATATAAGGAGAAAGAAGGAAGGCCTATAGTTCAAAGATAGACTTTGACTAATTCATAATTTTATGTGGTTGGCTCTGAGTTTGTTGTGGTACATATACTTGCTTACCACCATGTTGATAACGACACCAACATTAGGCATTGAGGAAAATATGAGATGAATAAGACAGACGTGGCCCTTGCCCTCAAGGTGTTGCCAGAGCCATTGTCTTAAGAATTAGAAAAAGAGGAAGAACTCAAATGAAGTGTGAGCATCCCCTATGCTTTAGACCCGGGGCTTTTAGTATCTCCTATGGAGATGAAACACAATGGAAGGAACTGTTAATGTAGACGACACACGCAGTCATGCTCTGTGCTCTCAGCGAGGAACAAGCCAGTGAGCTGGAATGGTCTGAGGAAACTGCTGAACCTTCTCGTCCTTTAGGTTTATATATGGGTTTGAGTTTGCAAGAAAGGGCCTAACACAGACTCCTGCTTTTGTCAGAGTAAACCGCAGCGAATTTAATGATGCACTGGATAACCTGCCAACCTGGCGGTATCATCTTGTTCAGATAAAAGCAATTACGCTTCTGTAATAGATGATTCAGGATGGGGAGGAAAGGTGCTCCACATAGAGTGTTCAGAGCAGTATCCTCTAAGGACAGAGGCTGCTGGTAATTATTGTGAGGAGTTAATCAGATAGGACTGAAAAGAAGATATAAGTAGCCTGCTTTTCTAAAGGACAAAAGGAATAAGGTAGAAAGTAGATACTAGGAAAAATGAAACGGAATTTCTCACGCTAAGTGCCATTTTCCTAAGATGACGTAGATTTGTATCTTAACCCTCCTTTATGCAATACCTCTTTTTTTCTCAAAGTAATGCATTTCTTAGAGAAAGTTGGGTGAAACACAGAAAATTTAAAGGAGAAAATAATTAAAAATCAGACAGCTCTTGCACCTAAAAAATCATGGCTGGTATTTTTAGGTGTGTATAATTTTTTGAATTTTAAGTGCGGAAAAGTGCATTCTTATGATTAAGCAGAAAAATGTAAATCTCCCGTTTTGTTCGAGTAGGACACACTGCCAAATGTATTATGAGATTCATAATCTCATATTGCAATAATAGAAACAGTCCCATATTATGCGGTATGAGTTTGGGAGGTGCCTGCCAAGTTTGCATTGAGATTTAATATAGATTCTTTTTTTAATTTGGCACACAAGACCCTTTATGAAATTGGAAATAAATTTGAGATGCTTGTTTTACTTAGCTTTGGGAAATTAGAAAAAACCTGTAATAATATGTTTCATTAGATTTTCTATTTATGTTTTTAATTAGATTAAGTGTCATTGGGGCACATGTAGTTTTTCAAGACTCATTTTGCAGTTTTTCAGCCTACGCTTGTCTTTAGTACTGACAGAACTTTTTGAGAACGGTTTGTATGTTGGCCGTTTACGTCTACCTCATAGAAAGTGACGATAATAATAGTTCAAAAACAACTCATATTTTCAGGTATAGTGGAAGAATACCAGCTTCCCTATCACGATCTGGTGCCCAGTGACCCCTCTTACGAGGACATGAGAGAGATCGTGTGCATCAAGAAGCTACGTCCCTCATTCCCCAACCGGTGGAGCAGTGATGAGGTAAGGCTTGAGGTAAACAGGTGGCTATGACCAACTTCTAAATAGACTCTTCTCTTTTTGCTGAAATTCCGTATATTCACTACAGGAATCCTCCTTCTTTGTTTTGATGGTGACAGTAATGGTGCTTCACTGCAGTCATTTATGTGGAGCTAAGTGTAGTATGTTAAATTATCTGTTTCTTTTTTCCAATTTGCTTTTGCTACTTCTAAACTATATTGAGCGGGTTAACACTTAGCCTGCACAGTGGGTACACATTATTTCACTTGTTTGTGATGTCCTGACATTTACATAAAGGATGTTCTTTCTGTGTGTGTGTGTGTGTGTGTGTGTGTGTGTGTGTGTGTGTCTTTAAAGCATCATGATTTTCTCCATGACAAACCAGCCTGCAACAGTCTCTCATCTTGAGGAGAGAAAAGATAGGCATCTGCAGAATCTAGTTTTCTTTACACTGAAGGGATACTAGTTGACTTAGTTGAGCTGCCCAACTGTGCCACGGACCTTTGTTAACAGGCAATGATATGATGCAGTCTGAACAAACCCATATTCAGCCTGGCTCTGAGAACACAGTGATGAGACCTGAGCAGGTCTGGAAGGCAGCTCTTCAGAAGGAGGAAGCGAGTTAGGTGGCCTTGCATTTCCTGACTCATCTCCTCCTCCGCTTCCTCTGCATCCACGCTCCAAGCTTGTAAACTCACCAAGTCCTGGAGTGCTCGGGCAGGCTGGAACATTCAGAGAGGAGTTTGAAGCATCCCCAGGGGGAAAAAAAAGCAACCCCCCCCCAAAACCCACCCCACCAAACATGTACCAAAGCCAATGCCAACAAATGGAAAGAGCACTGTATATAAACTAATTCTTCAATGTTAAATGCATTTAAAAATAATCCTTGGTTCATTGTTTTTGTGTCTCGTTACTGAAATGCTAAATAATGCAGATGTTTTCCAATGAGCTATGCAGAAAACTTTATGAGATCCTGGAGTTCTGTTATTTTGAAGGTGGTTACAGGCATTGGTATTATTCAGAATCCCTTCACTGAAGATTTCTAATGAAGTGAAATTGTGCTTTTCAACAGGAAGACCAATAATTGATGTGGCACAGGAGAACACAGGAGAAAGTTTTAGCGAGGCTGTGCACAGGTCATTAATCTTGTTAAATGGTACAGTGCGATGCTCTTATTGTAGCAGACAGCTGTGATTTAGGAATAACCATGTTTGTTTGAATAGTATGGAATTAGATAAAAGATTTAAGCTCATCGAGTGTTATAAACAATGTAGGAGTGTGGAGTGGAACACAGACTCCCTGGGTATTTTTGTATTTGTTTAATACGGACTTCAAAGACACTCTTCTACAATCAGCAAAACCACCTGCTTGCTACTGTCATAAGGAATACATGAAAATGTGTTTTAGTCATTTAGAATTTGTATGAAAAAAGAATTTTTTATGGAATTTTGTCTACATGCTTTTAGGAGTATCTTTTGAAACTATATTTACAGGGTGCCTGGGTGGCTCAGTTGGTTAAGCACCTGAATTTGGCTCAGGTCATGATCTCAGGGTTCGTGGGTCCAAGCCCCGAGTTGGGCTCTGTGCTGACAGTTCAGAACCTGGAGCCTGCCTCGGATTCTGTGTCTCCCTCTCTCTCTGCCCCTGCCCCCTTGCGCTCGCTCTCTCTCTCTTTTTCTCAAAAATAAACATTAAAAAAATGAAAAATATATATTCAAACTTCTGAAGCCTCAGACCAAAAGCCAGATATCAAATGGCCACCTTGCTGATAATCCCTGTGTCTCGTGTTACTCCAGCTTTCCTTTCCCTTCCCACAGTGTCTGAGGCAGATGGGAAAGCTCATGATGGAATGCTGGGCTCACAATCCTGCATCACGACTGACCGCCCTGCGCGTCAAGAAAACACTAGCCAAAATGTCAGAGTCCCAGGACATTAAACTCTGATTTGAGGGGAAAAAACAAGCACCTCTTGAGAAAGCCAGTAGATACTCTTCTGTTTGTGGGCAGAGCAAAAGATGTTCCAGAAGCATCCACAGTACAAGCCTTGAACACCATCCTGCTTCCCAGTGGGTTCAGCCTCACCTCTCAGGGAGCAGCCTGGACAAAGAGAAGTTCCCAGAAACACGTTCTTACCGTGTCTGTTTGTAGGAGGGAGAAACCGCTTGGGTAACTTGTTCAAGATATGACGCATGTTGCTTTCTAAGAAAGCCCTGTATTTTGGGATTGCCCTTTTTTTTTTTCTTCAAAAGATGCTTTAATTTTGCCAAAATAGAACAAATCATGTAGATGTTTTAAGGTTTTTACTATTATAGTTTAATAACAACAAAAGGTCTTCCCAGAAATTCTGCCGGAAGGCAAGTTTTAAAATACCTTTTTCCATTAGTATAATTTTGTTGCACTCTTCAAACCAAGAGACAGTCTGTGAAGTTGGAGAACACAGAGTGGAACTCCTCTGAAAATCTCCCCGGTTCTGCCTCCTCAGACCACTTTGGCCAGCCCTGAATTTAGGGGCCGCCACAGCAATGTGAATGCACCTGGGTACAGATGCCACCTGTCTGGGACCTCGTTTGGGGGTTCCTGCAGGTGACCCTTCGTAGCTTCAGACAATATGGAACAAATGAAGGTTTCATGTGACTCTGTGAGAAGTAGTAAGTGTTGATGCTTTTCTTTAGAACCACTTTGTGTTTCTGATTCTTTTAAGGCGTTTCTGTCACGGTAAAATCTTTTCCTTCTCATTAAACACAAACAGAGCTGTTTTTAGGTGCAGAGAACTGACCCATGCATGTTTTTGATCTCTCAAACGAAAGGATCGATATTACATAAAATTGCCATCAGTTTTGTTATAAACAAGCCTCTTTAAAATAGAGCTAATTTTGCTCCTGTGTTGTAAGAAAAATATGTCAGTAAGGTAGAAGATGAGGCTTGGGGGTGCAAATGGCTTGTCTCTTATCTGTGCAGGAAAGCCCGCCTTAGAAGCACAAGGGAAAGTATGCCTGTCTTATTTTGTATATAGATAATGACAGTTTCTTTTTGTTATTGTCTGTCTCTTTTGTGTCTGAGTGAAGGGAAGGAGAGAAAGCATGTCATATTAATTTAACTAAATTTTAATTTAAAAGTAGAAATATAACCTCCAGAGGGGACAGCAGAAGAGAGCAAGTGGAGGGCACAAAATATTATGGCTGCTGTGATTTATTATTCTAAGATAGATATGGATCGAGCATACTCACCCTAAATGATAATTTCACGTCTTAAGAGTGCTGACTCAGTTTATTTTATTTTCATGACGTTCAGTTCACTTGTTAATTAATTTATTTATTTTTCTTCTCTGTGGCACTTGTGCAAAGCATCTCCTCACCTACTCGGCTCTGTGGGGTTTGAACTTTTGAGGAACGTGAGTCAGATCATTGACAGGGCCAATATTCCTCAGCAACAGGAACATAAAGCTTAAAATTGTGCACACCCCTCTCGCCTGTATCCGTCTAGGTGTCCTTACTGTGGTTTTCTTTTGTTTCTTAGAGATTCTGCAGTGTTTAGTAAAGAATTGGGGAAGTACTTCTTGGTCTTTTTAAACACGACGTTCCTTCCAGAATACTCCAGGGGGCAGTGTTTTATAACACATTTTCACCAGTTGGTGCCTGAGGATGGAGGGTGTTTGAAAATGTGACAGCTGCATGAAAAATGAGAAAATATTCTCCTCACTTCTGGAGTAGGCCTGCAGCTGGTGACTTGCTCAACCTGAAAACGTCTTAGAGCACAGAGTGGTTGTGAGCTGTGCTTACAGTTTGGGAGAACATCAGGAGAAAGAGTGTTCTGTAGTCAGCATTCTCTTCCCAGTGCTTTAGAGCCGCGTTTTGTGTGTAACGAAGATTTTCTTAACCCTTGAATAGGAACAATGTTTGTTTCTCCCAGATTAAAAACACTCGTTTCCAAATAGAATTGTAATCAGACGGCTGCTTTTAGTGAGATTAAAATCACCTGAATCGCAACCCAAAGGTTCCTTTCCCTTGGGTCGCATTGTATCCCCTGTGATAGCTTGGAAGGAATGTGTGCGTACAATGAAGTGTGATAATCATCTGAGCCTTGGAGAGAAACTTCAGTGCCTCTAAATTAGATAATCTACAAACAAATAAGCAAACATTGATGCCCGTTGAGTGGGGAACGCAGTTGTGTTTCTTGATTTTCCCTAAATTTAAGCGAGGTTGGGCTTACCTCTTAGATAAAAATGTGTGTTATTTTTGGTAAATTTTTATACATAGGTAACTTCAATCAAAATACTTTGTGGGGAGGTGATGATTTGAAAGTAAACTAGATTTGTAGGGGGGACTTGGTTTCAATGAAGAATGGGAAGAAATTAAAACAGTATCCAAATTTCTTCTATATTATTTGTTTAGTTGTTTTGGAAAAATCTATAGCTTGCTTTCTAATCCTCAACCTGATTTACTCACTATGAACATTTAAAAATTATTCTTGATATATTTAAAAAGACCCATTTAGTTGTTAGTGTCTTTCAATGAGATAGGCATTTATTTATGAGTAGACTTTTCTTCGTATCTTACCCAAACCCACCTTATTTAGGGAATACTAAATTGTTCTTAAAGGGACTACCTACTCACTTCCAAATCATACTTTTTGATTTTTAAATTTTTAGTAGCTCAGAAGTGAATTTTGTTTTTTTTTTTTTGTTTTGTCTTTCAATAGAATAAGTGGGAACCTGAAAATTACTGTAGTCAGTTGTTTCCTTTCAAGACTATTTCAAAGACTAAGATTTTCTTCTAATCACTCCCTCCCCTCCGAGGGAATCCTAAAATATTAGTTGCTAGCTAATGTGAGTTTTGTATGCTAAGATGTTCAGGTTTATAGTTTATGTATGTGTGTATATATTATATAAATATATATGTATATATAAATATTATGTTCAGTTTGGAGTCTGGCACAACTCCATTATGTGGATTAGAGAGTAAAATATTATGGATGATAAAGTACTAAATGAAACATAATATTTATTTATGAAAGCATGTAGTTGGTTAAGTCACAAGTGACAGTGCTATGAACGTCGTGTATGAGGAGACAGGGCTTGGCCTTGCCAGACAGCACCGCTCACAGGCCACTAGTGACTGTTCTGTTTATTCTTCAAACATAAAGCTTCTTAGAAAACATGCCAAGATTTTGTTTCCAGGGAATTCCTTGACACATTTCGATTGTTGTGTACTCAGGTACAGGAAATACTGAATAACGACAGAATTTCGTGTTCCTAGAGTCATGCGTAGTCATTAGACGTTACGGAGGTTTACGCCGTTGGTCTGTTCTGGTTCTTCTTTGTTTGTGAGCGGGAAGGCACTGAAAGCAATTTTTTTTTTAAACTTGAATAGTTCTGCAGTTCTATCTCTTTAGAAAACTCGGTCGCATAGCAGTGGAAATGAAAGCAGTGGCATCAGAAGTGATTTAATTTAGCAATTATGATTCCTCTTGTAAAACAAAACAAAGAACAATGCCATATTTTTTGGAGAAAAGTTGGCAATATATAAGGGGTTTTGTTGTCTGTTTCAAAAGAAGATTCATTTGTGTTCTTTTGGGGAACCAGTGCCTTATTGAATTTGTATATACTGTAATTATTCAGGATAGGGAACAAACAATTGTATTTGTTACAAATTGTATATGGCTTTGTTTTAACATTCCCCCCTCCCCCCGCCCCCCCCACTGAAATAAAATGGATTCTTTATCCCCTTGGAAAGAACATGTCTGTTATCTTATAGTTGTGCCTTTTTTCCATCTTTGAAAATGTCATATTGTAACAGGCGGGAAGGCAGCCGTGGAAGAAAATGATGCAGGTAAGCTTATGTGTTTGGTGGCGGGAGAGCGAGATAAATGGTCTGATGGCTTCTGTTTTCTGTGTAATTAGGAGGCACAGTCATCTGTTGAGAGCGAGAGTCAAGGTAGGGAAGTGAGGGGTTTGGGACAAGTGAGTTTAAAATTGCGCCGTGGAAAATTGCAGCCAGATGGTTACAGGCAGCGCTGAGGGCCCGGTTCGCGCATGGGACCGACCGTGTGGCGTAGCGGCCGAGAGGGTGGGCTGTGGATTGCCAGGCGGCCTGTGTGGAGCCTCTCGTACCCTCAGTTGTGTGACAACAGACCTGTGTGCACCTCACAGAGACTCCTTTTCTGTCCCTTGAGGTTGAGAATAATATTACCTAATGTGTGACGCCGTCCTGAAGACGAAGCCCTCCACGCATCTGGCATGAAGTCAGCGCTCAGCCATTGCTGAATATTAGCTGGCGGTACAAAGTCATGGTGCCACTTTCCTGCATGGTTTCTGTCAGCTCCCGAAGCGTAGGCCTGGGGCCTGCAACAAACATTCACTCAGGGTTGAAGGTTTTCGGGCACATGCAGTCATGGATCATGCAAAACGCGGATCACCACCATCCAGGGAGATGGCTGACGTGGCCCAGAGAAGGGATTGAAGAGGAGGCGGCTGGCGGGTGGAGGGAAACTAGGTCCAAGGACAGAGAACCCTTCCGGGGTTGGGGTGGTGTACCAGCAGTGACAGGGGCTGCAGTCCACATGACACTTCAGAGAGAGAGCAGCGAGGCTAAGGACGGGCAGGAGGGTGTGATCACAGGAGTGCAGGGATTTAGCTAGTGGACAAGATTATCGGTACCAAAAGAAGAACCCAACAGTAAGGCTTTTGGATAGGTCTTCATGGATCCTGGGGCCCCTGAGGATGGTAGCAGTCTAAGGAAAGGAAGGCTGTGAGGCTGAGTTCTCCAGGGCCACAGGAAAATGGGGGATGGTCTGTGAGGGCAGTGAGTCGGGACAGAGGCCGGTCGGGCCTGGTAGGCTGAAGCACAAAGCAGTGGGTTCCATGCAAGGGCCACAAATGACAAAGACCCCATCTTTCCTCCCAGCCGTGACACGTGGGGTATGGAAGAAGGAGGCTATTGCCTTTGCCCCAGAAACGGCGTCCCCTTGGACCAGAGAAAGCCCTCTGCAAAGGGAGTGGGAAAGGATTGGGTTATTTCTGCTTGGATTGTGAATCTCGGCAGGTAGGGTAGAAAGTTTAGTTTTGAGGGGATCCGTTGGAGACTGGGTCAGGAGAGAAGCCCGGGATCGTTTGGGCACAGGCAGTGTAAGAATACTCCCTTAGTTACCAGGGACCCCAAAGTGTTCATGTGACTGGCTGCATTTAGCCAGCTGCACTTGGGCCAAGGGAATTCATCCCAGCACTGGGATTCAGATCGACTTGGCTCACGTTCCGTGGTTTTCACTTTCTCACTTCTGTGGAAGTATAGAATCTGAGCACCGTTTTCTCCCCTGTATATGGGATAAAAATACCCATCTGCTTAGGGCTCTCATGAGAAGCACATGAGACGAATTTGTGAAGTACGTGAAGGCCCCACCCAGCACGTAGCAGAAGCTTTTCCTCACCGACGTGAGTTCAACAGGATATAAGCTAGCGATGTTTAAAGAAGTCACAATTCACTGTGGGCACACCCTTCGCCCCTCTCTGTGCCCCACTTCTATATGCTATGGCCGTTCGTGGGACTTGAAGGGAGATGGGTAGTAAATCCCAGCTCAGGAGAACAGAACCTTCTCTTGGCACAAGTCATTTGTTACAACCCCACTCTTAGAAGGACTTTTGGTTCTGGAAAGTAATGTCTACCCTAGGTTCTGAGCTGCAGGACCTCTGGGACAGAAGAAGGTTCTTTGCCTGGTGCCTGTGTGCTGGCCCAGAAGGACAGATACAGCGGGAGGCCAGGCCTTAGAGAGCTCCGTAGTGTCCCCAGCCCAGGTCGCATGTCAGCGCCCTCACAGACTCATTTGGTAGCTCTCGTAGGTTCAGCTTTCCCAACAGGGATCCCAGCTACCAACACTCCAGAGTAGGGGTCAGTGGACGGCATGGGGGAGTCTTACCACCCCGTGCGTTTCTTTGAGAAGTACCGTTTGATTCTTTAATTGTATTTTCATCTTTATTTTTTAAGTGTCTGTTTATTTTTGAGGAAGTGCAAGCGGGGGAGGGGCACAGAGAGGGGGAACAGAGGATCCGAAGCGGGCTCTGCGCTGACAGCAGCGAGCCCGATGCGGGGCTCGAACTCATGAACCTGAGCTGAAGTCAGACGCTCAATCGACTGAGCCACCCGGGTGCCCCTGTATTTTCATCTTTTTGGATGGAGTTGAAATCTCTAGTCCAGCCATAGAACCCACTTCTGCCTTTTCTTTTCCCGAGGTTCCAGTTCTATACACAGTCACTACTTCCTTAGTCCCGACAAACATTTGAGTTTGTGACCCCAGCTTTAAATCTGTCTGAAGTCACTGTCTCCCAGGCCTCAGGAGGGGGCATTTTCTCAGCATTGGTACAATTGTCATCCACTCCTGTGATCCCACCTGAGCAGGGGTGGGCAGATTGCGGTCCGTCCAAGGACACGGCTCCAAGTAGTTCTCTCACTAAGGGAGGAGCCGCCTTTGATTCCACTGGTTTCATGGCCATCACCCACCGCACGCTTGGAGCCTTCTGCTGGCTCGCTCTAAAGGGGTGACCGGGTGTCCTGTACCGGTGGCATTTGCCATAGCTCTGGGCATCCTGTGTTACCGGGCTCATCTTTCATGCCCTACCGATTAGCGTAGTTGTTTGCAAACAACTGATTTCATTTAAAATCAGGTCTCTGGGGGTAGAGCCCCATATTCTTTTTATCCACAAGGTCCCCAGGACCTTCTGATGCTGCGCTAAGACTGGTTCTCCCCATTTACTGCTCACCGCTATCACCTGGGGGCCATGAAAAAGTTCTCAACAACCAGGCCACACCCTAGACTATAAAATCAGAACCTCTAGGGTCGGGAGTCAGGTACTAGTGGTGTGTTTATTTTGAGAGCGAGCTTGAGACGGGGAGGAGAAGAGAGAGGGAGAGAGCGAGAGAGAGGGAATATAAATCTTAAGCAGGCTCCACACTCAGCGCGGAGCCCAACACGGGGCTTGGTCCCATGACTGTGGTTTCATGACCTGAGCTGAAATCAAGAGTATGGCACTTAATCAACTGAGCCACCCAGGCACCTCCAGGCACTAGTGGTTTTTAAAGCTACTCAGGTGATTATAATGTGCAGAGAGGCCTGAGGAACACTGATTCCAGAACCTTCATCCTGTCCCCAGGGGAGGCTGTGATTACCATCCTTGCGGACTCCAAGGGCTTTTCTGTCCGAAAGAAATGCAGGGTGACCCTTCACGCAGGAGTGTTTTGTTATGAAGAAACAAAGGAGGTAGCACTCTGTTGCTTATAAATATAATTTATTACCTGTTTAAAAATTCTTTCTTACATTTTGTACATGTTGGCTGACAGAATAAATGCAGGCAATTTACAAACCAAGGGACTGCAGGAAAAACGGGGAGAGGCAGCAGGGAGAGAGAAGAGGCACACCCAGAGCTGGCATCCCTCACCTTCACCACACAGCGGCATGGTGGACGGGATGCCCAGAGAGCACTCCTCCACCAGGGGTTTTCTAGAAAAGGAATTGCATAGAAGATACAGCAAGAGGGAACTCCACAACAACAAAAGAAGTGTTCCGTATCTGAAAAGCCAAAGTTGTGTTGTCGTGTTTCCAAAAGAAAAATGACAAAGCACAAAATCTCAATCCGACACTTCTGCAGTTGAACTGTTCCGAAGGGAACAGCAGGTGGATGACACAGGCTCTTCAACACAGACTGCTGGGGATTTCTCTCTGACAAACACTGCCTGTCTTCTTTAGAAAGAGCGAAGCGGAAGGTCACCAACTTGCTACAGCTCAACGTTAAACTCGGTGAACATGTACAACACTGACACCCAACACACACACAGTGATGATATTCCCTGCAATTGGCTGAATGCATTCTGTCTGGAGGGCGAGGGATTCGGTACCAATAGCAGATCGAGGGAAGAGTGAGGGGGAGAACGCAAACCACTCAGCTTGTTCTGATTGCTGTCCTCTTTCTTTCCCAAGGCCTGGAGGGGTACGCACTTGAACTTAAGCCCCTAGGATTACAGGTGTCATATGAGACTTTAAGAGTATAAAAAGGCAAAGGCATTTTCCACTGGCTGTAGATTTCTTGCTCTTTTAAGCTGTTCTAAAACAGGTTTGTTTTAGCATGGAGAAGATAGCTCACGTCACGATTCTTGGATATTGCCTCACCATCGTGCCGAGGTGCAGAGGTCAATGGCTCATCAACTCCTAGGCTACCGCTCAGAGATACCGGCCTATGATTCACATTCTGAACTCCAGAAATGAGGGTTACTGCACCCTGGGTCAGCGCCATCAGGCTCAACAGCGGCTCTGATAGCCCCAATTCCAACAGATCTTTGGAATTGAAGGATGACACATAGAATTTGAGAATATTTATAATGGGCCCTGAAGGGTGATGGCCTTCGGCAATTTACAATATTGCCGAGGCACAAATCTCAAATGGCATGTTAAGAGGCTGGTATACAGTACCAAATACTTTGGCTGGTGGGCAGCTGACTGTGTCTCAGGGCAGCTTCCTCGTTGTCTTCTGAACAACTGGTGTACCGGCCACAACTCTTGTGACATTCTGCAGAGATTCCCAACTTTGGATTCTGGAAGATCTCTTCAATCCCCGAGAGTCTAAGTGTACAGCTGGCTGGGAAACAGCCTCTTACCAACAGTGAGTTCTTTACGGTTGCTGGGGTTTGTGTACCAGCACATTTGTGGAGTTCCTGGTGGTTTGTCTTGGTGATGCCTCCCTCAGCCATTCTAAAATCGGTCGAGGAGCATATGTTACATTTGGTTGAATGAGCTCATTAGTATCCCACCACAAATCAATAGGAGGAGGGGACAAGCCTACCGGGAAAGCTGGGAGCCCTGAACTCTCCTGAAGACAGATTTTTTTTTTTAAGTAGGATTTCTGAAAATGGGGGCAAGCACAAGGCCAGTAAGCCTGAAGGATCAGAAAGTTGTTAGTCTTAGTTCACAGGGAAAACCTACCCAGTGACATACCTTGCCATTCCCCCCTCCCCCCACCCCTGCCTTTCCAAAATAGCAGGTTTTAGGCATGAATTCTGGAAATACTTATGACTCCATTTGGCTAACTTGACCTGTATGGACACAGGTTTAAATTAACATTGGTTGCAATATATTTATTCCCCTTATGACTTATTCCATTGAAAAAAATCATTAGAGAATGCAAGGGAAATCTTTGAAAGTGATCATTACAGCCAGAGATTATACAAATATATTTCTTAGGGTAGAGAAACAGCACTTCATTGCACAGAGTCAAAGTTGTAAGGATTTCATTCAACATTAGTTCAACAAGGGTAAAAAAAACCACACAAAAACAAAAAACCGAAAGTGTAATAGTTGGTCCTATGAGGCACTCGGAAGGTAAAAAAAATGTCTTATTACCTTGAGATAATAATAAAAATATTTTCCTTATTGGATCTATAAAATCTAATGCTCATTGACCACTATCATCTTTACAAATAATTGGCTTTAAGCAACAACATTCTGATTCACAAAAGCTCCTCTATTCTCAAAGAAGATGGATAAAACCCAGTTTCATTTCAGCTGTTTCCATGGTCATCCTTTCCCTCATTGGCCTTGGACTTGCACTGAGGTCTCTATGTGAAACAGATAACTTGTCCAGAGCAACTGCTCAGCAAAAGCTAAAGAAAACTCACATTCAACTTCAAGACTGAAAATTCAACATGTAAACTTCTTCTACATTCTTTACACTCTCTTGCAGGTCCTTATATAGTTTTTATTTGCTTGACCCCATGGGGGCAGACCATATACTGGCAAAGGCTTGTGAATTCTAGGAAGTTAGTGATCACCTTACTGGCTCCCTTCCTCATACGTGGATGACAGAAGTGGACCGAAAGCATATCCGCTGTGTTCCTGACAGTCATACACATGGGGATACAAAGGACGAGAGCCTCGTTTGCTTCTCTCCAGAAGTAAAATGTCTTGATTCCACCATCTGAATGCTTACTTTGAAGGTATCTAACTTACATGAGAAATAAATATCTTAAAAAAAATTACAGAGTACCTAATTTCCAGAGTGTCCTAAACTCAGTCTCCATGACTTCTTCCTAAAGAATGGCTCTACTGTTTGAAAGTTAAGAGAGTAATATCTCTAAAATAATAGTACATATGAAAATGGGTAATGGTTTTACAGTTGAGTATTGGACACCTCACCCAAAATATTGCCCTGCCTTTGAAGAAGTCATCTGAGGATGGGGATTTTTTCCTTGTAGCAGAGGTGAGTGTCCACACTGGTGTCCACACAGTTTGTGAAAAGGCTGTTCTCTGTTACATGTTTGTCATCACCCTGTGTCCAGTTACCAGTACTGAATCCAGTTTCTATTCCTCCCAGATCACTCTAAGGAAATCTGAATGAATGTGGTGAGAATAAAATGAAAATGGGATGAGACCTCTGCCTTTAGACACCCACATTCAGCAGAAAGGAATCTTCCTTCCAGTCCTGGTTACCAATCACAAATCTCCCTTCCTTAGACACAGTTCTGTCATTTGCATATATAAAACTTATTTGTAAGCGGATTCTTCTTACATTTCCAAAAATAAATATTAGAAAACTAAATGTAAGAGATTTAAAACATCCAAATCTCAATAAAAAATGTAAATGTTAAACATGACAACTCTTCAAAAACTGTTTTATACAGAGATTTATGTATTTCTATCATTCCTATTACCCCAAACCAACTTGAGACATACTGTGTGTGAAAGAGTTGGTGTACTAGCCTCATAATGACATGGAATTTTTATGGGTGATTTAAGTAAAGAAGTGTGACAATAAGAAAACTATAGATTTGAAGTGAAAATTTGCCCACGTGTGTCCTAAAGATCCTGACTGTTTAGCTATTAATTCCCTTTGTCAAACAACTTTACGTGAATTTTTGTGACAGTAAGATAGATTGCGTTGTGCACCACTAGATGGCACTATGCACAAATGATAGGTTTCTTTTCCCCATCCCAAAGAAGTAATAAGCGCGTCCTTCCTCACAAGCTATATAGAAACCCTAGGAATCAAAGGCAGGACATGTCACATAGAATGATGGAGTGGCTCTCTATGAAATGAACTGTTGAATCTGGACCTTCTAAGTTTGAGAGCAACCTAACTGCTATTATTTTACTCCAAAGGAAAAGGAAATCAGAATTCGTAGGGAAAATTATTGGACATGAATGGTGTGTTGTACGTAAGGGAGTTGCCATTCACTTGATGGGGAACATAACAGGTTCTATGACAGATGAGTACCTCACTTACAAGGAATCAACCACTCTTTCCTTTCCACTAGGCATGGAAGTTCCTTTGAACATCCTTCAGATTTCTAATTCTTGATTTCCACAGATGACAGCTCCCCAAACCAGTATTGATGAGCAATCTTGAGAAGTTATTTCAAACTGAAGTAATGGACAATAGCAATCTTTTGTCCTCCTCTTTGTAAAAAAATATCTATTTAAAAATCTTTTTATGTAGCATACAGTGTTACTATCTTTTGGTCAAATACGCATTGGTACAAACATTATCCACTGAACTTATTACTGCAATCCCTTCCTTTCACGATAAGTGTAACATGTTTTTATCTATGGTGCAGGGGTGGCCTGAGAGAGACAGGTTATGGAAAATATGCCCCAAACAGAAGATAAGAAACAAAAACGGTGAGAGAAGAGGCTCCATAACAAGGTATCAGTAGTTCCTCAATGATGAGGATGCCTTGAGGAATCTTGGGCATACTAAGAAGTCACCAAAATAGAAGAGGAAATATATGGGTAAAGAAGGAGGAAAATATCTAAAATGATTTCTAGTTCAATGCCAGTCAGTAACCTCTATACCTCTAGCCCAAAAGTGAACCACGGCCATGTTTTGAAGGTTCTGATTCATACGCTTGTTGTTCAATCGTGGCTTGGCTTCTGGGCTATTGACCCTTTATTTCCCACCTGTTGAATGAATGGAGTCCCTGGGTTAAAACCAAGGGCCTGTGATAATTCTCAGGAAATACCATAGTTTACACAAAGTAGTCACTTGACTACTTTTTGGTTAATTTTTTTTTTTAATTTTAAAAATGTTTGATTAAGACAATAATAGAACATAACTTGCAACTAGTCAGGAAGGCAAGTGGTCCCCAAAGAGGAAAGAAAATGATAATAAAGGGATGCCACCTCTTGGTGAGCAGCACAAAGACAAGGCTGGGAAGCATGACAAATAGGTTACAGGTAAGGATCATCCTCTTCAAAGCTGGAACTATTTGGAAGGCATACTGTAGCCTGGGCAAGAGACTAGCTGGCTCTTTATTGATCCAGGTCAGCATCCAGTGTGGGCCTCAGACTGATGAATGAGACTGGAGACATCACAGGAGAAGTCTAGCATTTTAGAACCTTGAGAATATCTAATACTTCCACCCTTTCATTGGACACGTGAGGAAACTGAGGTCCAGGGAGGTTCAATGACTTTCCCAAGGTAGCACAGCTAGACAATGACAAAGCCAGAATGTGAACTGGTTTTCCGATTGCCAGTTCGGAGGCTGTTCCTCTATGCACACTGCCTCTAAAGTAGACAGAGTACCCTGGGGGAGTCAGTGTGTAATCACATAACTACAATATTCAGTGAACTTTAATAGAGAACGCTTCTCCCAACAAGACTCGGAGGAGAAAGACCTTGCCTGAGCAAGCTGAAAGAAGAGACTGACAAAGCCAGTGAGCACTGACTATCTTTCTGGTGCAGAAGGATGCAAGAAAGATAAAAGGTCAAGGAAGCAAAGCCTTTTAATTAAACTGGTGGCCACGCCCACCTTATGTCAGAAGAGTGAAGCAGGTCTAGTCAATATCTAAATACTAACAGTACTGCTAACAAAAACAGAAGCTAAAAGAAAATCCTTTTACTAGAATACCTGTAAATACTCATTAATAATAATAATGATAATAATAATGATACCTTTAAAAAAACACCTCAAATTGCGTATTACAAACACACGTGGTGAAGAAATGCTTGTTTGTGTGGCTGAACATGAATCACTGTCTTCCCTGCATTGCTACAGCTTGGTTCCCAGAGGGCACCAGATGGGTGCCCTCAAGGAATAAAGAGTCTTAGTTATTTCTCCTTTACACTTAGATTCTCCACCTCCCTGATACAAACAGTAACACTGGTTCTACAAGTTCTAGAAACGGAACACCAATGGAAGGATTATCTGAGACACTTGATGCACACAGTTTGTAGCAAAAGTCTGTGATTTCTCTGTAAATTACTAATCTGAAATAGACACAACAAACCGTCCACAGCTTCAACTTCAAATGATTTAAACAAAAATAGAACGAGCCATGGACAGTGTCCGCATCCCTGTCCAATTTGATGTAAACAACGTTTGTAGAAATTGGGTTTGTTAAGAAAGTTTATCCATATACCTGGATAGCAATAAAAAGCGTTTCCTAGGAAACTGTAAGATCCTGTACCACACAGCATACAGCCCAACTAAGAGGAAAATTAGGTCGATTTCTAAATTCAAGGTACAAATTTACACAATTGTTCTTAACTCCTGTGATGATGTCCGAGTAAAGTGGGCACGTGTATCAGCAGTTGTGTTATGTTTTCCTTCTCTCTCCTGCTTGCAGTCTTGCCTTTGAAACTCATCGGTCTGGTCCATTCTGGATTTCCTTCTCAACTGTGATGCCCTGGACGGCCACAGACTCCCTGTGCATTGCCGTCCTTCATTTCCAGTCCCAGCACGAGTCAGTACTGCCCTTCCGCTGCTAAAGACACCACTGTCTCATGCCTTCCCATTTCTTCCAGGACAGCCGCCAGCATGCTCAAATTTCCATCTGGGAAGTTCTGTGCTTCCCAGAGATCCAGGATTACGCCAGTCGGGCTCGATTTGGTAGCAAAGTAATTCAAGTACCTGTAATTGGGCATGGGAGAGTGTGCTGAAAGGTGAGATTTACAGATCTATTTTCTCTGTACTAAACCCTTCCGTCTCTCCATTTGTCTTTTAAGTATCCGGGTCCCACTGGAGAAGCTGTGGTTTACAGGGAGCCATCCTAAATACCTAGCACATGCTTAATTAGATCAGCCCCAGACAGGAGATGTGATGTTTAACTTTGTTAACCTCAACTCTGAGTAAGGTAATTTAAGAGGCGAGATGTCTACGGGTCATATCCTAAACAGGAAATCAAGACACTTATGTTTTCTTTCCAACCCAGGCTCTGATCATCTTTGACAGATCATGCCATGTCTTGTGCTTGGTGGTGATGGCAACACTCCACGAAGAAGGGCTCCTGAGGTCTCTTTATAACTCGGTATCAATGCGGTGATTAGCATGTTAATTAACCATCAAGCATCAGCTCTTGTTCAACCGGAGTTGAGGAACAATTACTTTAAGTGAGTGGATATATTATTTAGGGCCATTTAGCCCATCAGCTTTGCAAAGTGGATCACAAAACCTGATCCTTATCTTGTCAGATAAGCCCAGGATATCTCTCAACAAGGTGTCTGCGAGACCAAGATGGAAGATGCAAAGAAGCCACTTAATAAGGGTTTGCAGAATGACAAAAAGTAAATAGGTAAAAATAAAAGTAAACAGGTGTATGGGTAGAAAACAACAAATGTTGCCCTAAGTCTCATGGGCATCAGCCCCGGTGCTCTAACAGAAACAGGAGCCCAGCCATACCCACCTGTCCAGGTTCAGCTTATGGGCCAGCATCCGCCAGTCATGACCTCTCGTCTGCGGGGCATCCAGGCTGCTACAGAGCTTCTGTCTGATAGGTGGAGGGATGCTGAAAGCACTGGGTCCCGTCACAGTGGTGATGGTGCTCGCTGGGTCCAGCAGAGGCAGATCGATGCCAGTAGGCTCCTGTAGTTCAGGCACAGGAACAACACAGCATTATTTCCAAAGACAAAAGCAATCTCTATTGAACCAATCGACATAATGCCTTGCTTTGCGCAATAAGAAGAGAATGGCCTCTTCCTGGCCGAAAGCCGGGACCTGACCTGGCGGAGAAGAAGAGGTACCTTCTGTGCTGACTTTGCATAGCCTTGAATGTATAGGTTTTCGCTCTGGGCTGGGCTTGGTGGAAGTTCTGGTGGGATTCGATAACAGCCTTTCTCTCATCCTGTTCAGGATGAAAGAGGAGAGAGGACTATCAATCCTCCTAAAGGTTTAGATTTCAAGAGGGGAGAAATGTTCGAAAGGGCAGTTCTTTGTGAATGAACAGATCTGAGATTAGGAGGCTGGGAGTTCAGAGCTTCTAGAAACTGTCTTGACCCTGAGGGGAATGCCCTGGGCAAATGCCCAAGTAAATTCTCTCTCTAACCTCTGCAGAAGAGGAGTCAGTTTTGCTTTTGTTGAATGAAATGGAACACAGCTCTCCTCCAAATGATATCAAATTAAGACTAATTTTTTACAGAAAATGGTGAACACAGTAGATTGCCTTAGGGCAAGCTGCTAATGGCATCCTCCAATTGCTGTACACCCTTATTTTTGTTCAATCTAATTTTAGGAGAGAAAATCATAAATTGGCTCTTAAAATAGTTTCAGCTCATAAAACAGCACAAATGCAAAATCTGAATTTCATCTGCAGGAGAAACTCTAATCATTTTCTGATCACTTCTGCTGGTTAGGAAAGCAAAAGCAAATGTTGCCTGGGAACTATTAAAGCAATAAAAGAAAATCCACTTAATCTACTTTAAATGTCATCTCTCCCTCTCTCTCTCTCTCTCTCAGAGCAGGTAACTCCTTGGTGTACATAATTAGTTGCTGGAGGATAAACTAGACACAGTTTCAGTCATCATGAAGTCTCTGGTGTCTTGCAGAGTGCTTGGCTCAGGGGGTCAGTGCCACCACTGTCCAGAGCCCCCAAACTGTTCCTGCCCGGTGGGGATCACCGCTGTCTGTGTCCCAGTGTTCAGTGACAGTACGTTCTGTATTCTGGGGCCAACTGCCAAGGCTCACGGCTCGGCTTGTGCAATCCCACTGCTGCACAGGGTCCATCCAGGGGCCGGGAGGGCACATGAGAGCAAAACTTTTTTTTTTTTTTTTTTTGCCATAATACACACGATAGGGTTGGCCGCCATCACAGTATTTGGCCTCAAAACCCCAAAACTGACAAACGGAGACTGAGGATTCCATTTGCTCCTCTGTGCTCATTCCAGCACATACCAGTTAAAAGACTGGTATGAATGAAACACATTAGCAACAAATGGGATCTGGGGTCCCCCAGTGAAGACACGACTTGTAGATCTTTCCCCACATCTGACAGAGTTCCTTCCAAGGGACCCTGAAGACAGAGGAATCCTGACCTCAAGGGCACAGGACTTAAACAAAGGAGAGCAGAAGAATGACCCAGGGGGAGGTGATGGTGTTTATCAATGCATTTGTGTTGGGGATTTCTGAACCAAAGGACTTCAACACTCGTATTAGGCAAAAATGATGTATGTATGGGTTGGGAGGTGGAGGGGAAGAGAAATCACGTGGTATTTCCACAGCTTAGTGCCATCACCCGTGCTGAGATCCTGCTTGCTTCCTATCTGGACAGTAACCACAGAGCCTAGAAGGAAATGCCGCATATCCCCAGGTATGACTATCCCTTGCTGGCAGCGAAGATTAAATTTGCGCCTGAAGCAACAAGGAGTATGCTCTGTGTAGCTCAGACTTGCTTCCCCAGAGAGTATGCTTGCTGTTGGCCACATCTCCTTACTGATTACCTGTGGTCTATGCCAGACTAATCTTCCCAAAGTGCCATGCTGATGTTTCTCCCTTTTCTCTCTTATTAAAAAGCCTTAAATGCTCCTCCTACCACATGGAGTCCCACAGTGAGGGATATCTGTGCCACCTGCCCCCTTGGGTGGTATGAGGCCTGAGGGGCGATGCCTGCATAGTACGGGTCTAGGCCTGACATGCAGTAGGGGCCCCATCCTCCCGTTCCCCCACCACTTCACAGTCCGACCCAGGTTGCCTGGACAGAACTCAAACTCTCCTCAGACTGGACCACTCACTCTTCCTGGTGCCTTTTTAAAGGATGGACCTCTGCTAGTTCTGCCCTTTCCCTTACTCTTTGCTGGGCAAACCCCTCAAAGCCTGGACCCAAACACATGTTGGGGTGCTTCCCCTGAGCAAACCCACCGAAAGTCACCAACCTGGGACCTCTTGCAGCACTTTTCCCGGTCCACACATCTGCTCTGGGCACGTTGGCCATATTTATGTGTTATTTCTTTTGATTCCTTAAATTTCTTGGAGATGAGGGTATTTTTGTCATCCTCAGAATCCCCCTGGTACTCAGCACAGTGCCCTGCACACAGATGCTCCTCAATTCAAATTTGGTGAAATGAGAGAAAACATCCTTCCTCGTACAGAAAGGGGATAAAGGCCCATCCCACAGAGATCCCCACAGAGGCCCAACCCACAGAGTAGTGTGTTATGCATCCTTCCAGGTAAATGTGGCTAATAATATGGCTCTTCTCACCGTTAAATCCTGAAGTAAAGGCCAGGTAAAGGCAGGCATGCCTCTCGGGAGGGTTTGTTCCTGTATTCTTGTTGTCAACCTTTTCCTGATGAGTAAAAACCGTTACCACTTCATGTGCGCCTTCCAAGTCTGAGTCACCAGCCCTGTCTGCTGTGCCTATTTATTTCTGCATGGATGAAATTAGTCCAATAGGGCACAATTTTTTTGTGTCTCTTACCAGATGGCTGACACCAGCCTTGGAGGTAAAAGAAAAATATACATCTATACTTCCATTTCCATTTCTTCTAGTAACTTCAGTTGTTATTAGTTCTTCCTTTACTTCCAGGTAAGAGTAGAGTTTACTCTTATGGAATGCTTATTACAATAATCGTTTATGATATTGGTACCATCTGTCTCTGATGTTATGATTCCCTTAGTTAGACATACGATTTTTCAACATTAGCCAAACAGCTGCTGTGGGTGACGGCACACATTTTCAGTACTGGGCGGTGGAAATAACGTTCCACTCCCATACTCTGACTCTTCTTCCTAAAGCCACTTAAAAAAAGAAAAAAAAAAAAAAGATTTTCCTGGGGTGCCTGGCTGGCTCAGTCAGTTGAGTATCCGACTCTTGATTTCAGCCCAGGTCACAATCCCAGGGGTGTGGGATTGAGCCCCGTGTCGGGCTCCACACTGTGCATGGAGCCTGCTTGACATACTGTCTCTCCCTCTGCCCCCTCCCCCATTTGTGCCCTCACTTTCTTAAAACAAAACAAAACAAAACAACAGCAACTAGATTTTCCTAATGATTGTTTAAACGGGTTCTAGAACACTGAAGAGTAAGTGCATGAGATGAGTACAGCAGATGTACACAAAGATTATTCTAGCAAATGTAGGAAATTATAACTGTTACTATTATCTGGAAATCTGTTAGTAAAACAATTGACTAATACTGCCTCCTCAAGTTCCACCTTTTTCAGGGTTGAAAGCTATGAACTAAAGCAAGGTATGAAAAACCAGCCTGGGAACATAAGCTATCTCCTTTACCCTGAGAACTAATATTTATTTATTTACTTATTGAGATTTATTTTCCATTCATTTCTTTTTACAGTGGCTGGCAGAGGTTTTATTTTATTATTTTGATAAAAAGGGAATCTAAAGTTTAATTTGATGACAGATGCCACAGCTTGCAAAGGCAGAGTTTACTCAAGAATTCAGTGATCCTAATAGCATCGGTGGGAGCAGTAATGGTGAACATCAACTGAACATGTGCTGTAAGCCAAGTTCTGTGCAGTGCACTTACTACCATTCACTCGTTCCATTCTCACAACAGACCCAAAACTTTATGCTATTATTATATCAATTTACATAGGAGGAAACTGAGGCAAAGTAATGGCCCATATCCCCATGGAACTGTCCATTTGGGAATTTCCTACTAGAGGTCTTTGCGTACAGCTACAACTAAATGGAAGGTCTGAAGAGGCTTTAAGTTTCCCTCTCTTCTCTACACTACTTTTTCCTCTGGTGTTGATGGATAGCTTCCCTGTTCTTACTCTGCCCATATCCCTCTTTAAAAAAAAAGAAAAAAAAGTAAAACCTTTAATTACTTACATTTGGGCATGCATTCATGTCCATACTTTTACTCTTTCAGACATTTTCATTATTAAACCCATCTCTGTGAGACTAAAGGCTTTGTCTCTCCTTCAGGAATCTCTGGCCAAAGCACCCAGTGAAGAACAACTGTCTGGCTCTTGACATCACCATGGTCTATGTCAAGCACAGCCTGGTCTCCCTGGGGGGGCAACAGGTCCTTCCTGACTAGACAGGCCAAGGGCTATGGCTTTATAAATGACTGCTGGTGACTGCTTTGAGTGGTGGGTGGCTGGGGGGCAGGGGCAGCACATTCCTGGCAAGTCAGCTCATTCTTGGAAGATAGCACTTTGGAACTACAACCCCAGCCCACCTGCCAGCTAGCCGTGTGACCCTAGGAAGGAGCCCTGTGCGGGAGAAAGGCACCACAAATGGCGCCTTTTCTCTGTTTGGTTACGGTTTGTCAGTCACAGTGTACCCCTACTTGGAGCTTTTGATGAGGATAGGGGGCTCAGGGCTCTCCAGATCAATTGTTCAGAGCCGAGCCTTGCTCCTCAACATCAGTACCCAGCCCCACGCGTCTGTCCCCCTCTGTGGGCCGCATGCACCCGCATTCAAATGCTAACCACGGCGGTGGGACTCAGTGACCCAGAAGTAAAAGCAGCAGAGTGCCCCATAATACCCAAAGTCATCTGACTCCAGTCATTTCTGACCCTCCCTTGGTTAAATGCGCTTGTGCGTCACGCGCGGGCAAAGGCCTCCGAAACCACAGAAGGGATGGCCTCTCTGAGCTGACCGCCACCAAGTTGCAAGAAATCACCTTTCCTCTACGTTGGCACGACAAGGAAAGTCCTTAAGTTGGGCTTACACTATGCAAAACTCTTTTCCCAGAGTGGGGCTGGCGGCCCTGGGGGAGGGGCGCGCCAACAGCTCTCTTTCACTGGCGGCCGTGCCTCGTCCAGCTTTTCATCAGGCCGCGAACGTTGGCACTGAACTGAAAGCAGGCATCAAAGGAGCAGACCTCCTCGCCCCCCTCCCAAATTCCGCGGCCTTTGTTGTCCCTGGAGCTGGGCGGTTATTGAACTCTGCAGACCCGCTGGGCCCGGAAAGTGAAAACACCCTCCGGAGCCAGCAGGGGTGGTGCTGTGTGCCTGGGAGATCGGGCCTGCGCACCGGAGGGCCGGGCGGTTGCCATGGCGCCCTGACACCGAGATCATTCCTTATGAATGTCACCGGGGTCTGTGACTAAAGTTGTTTATGAGTCAAAAGTCTCCCGAAACTACAGCAGGAAGTGATGGCCGAGGCCGGGCAGGCTGTGGGAAAGGAGGCTGGAGCATCCCGGAGCGGACGGGCTCCCCCCTCCTCGGTTTGCTATGGAAGACAGCCCTCAAATGCAACATGGAGCGCGCCACACGGCTCAGGGCCACATTTCATTCGTCACCGCGCGTGACACCGCGAGGGAGAAGCCGTCTTTTAAATCACAGGCCGTCCCGCTGTAGTCTTAAAAATACGACAGTCCTGCGCTTTGTGGTTCAGCAAGCAGCGCGGAGCTGGGCTCCTGGAGGCCCCAGGAAATGTTGCCTTCTGACCATTTGCCTGATTCCTTTTCCTTTGTTCCTCCAGGGTGCAGGGTTTCTACTGTTCAAAAGGAGGACGGGGAGAGTATGGCGCTCCGAGGGACGCTCTGGGAAAAGTTACTCCGTGTACACGCTGCTTAAATTAAACCTTACACTTGAAATTCAGATCTGTTGTAAAAAGTTAGAACACGATCCTTAAATGCATGTCACTCAATATAAAAGCCTTCTTTCTCCAAAAGGATTTCCTATTATATTCTTTTATATCTCTGGCTCCCTGTGTTCATTAAAAATAGTATTCTATTAATAAATAGGACCTACAGGAAGCTTCTCAGGACTTCCCACATGGCCTATGCTGAGATACCTTTATCCTCCACACCCCCTCTCCCTCCCAAGGTCGTTCTTTCCCCTGATTTCAGAGGCAGCCAAGAAAGAGCTTCTTACCTCTGACACGGTGCAGTTTAGCTGGAAGATCTGCCCTTCTCCTTCCACCTGTCGCACGCAGAGTTTGCAAACCAGTTCCACTGTGTTCAGGCTGAATCTTTCCAAGGTGAAAGTGCAGTGGAGGTTTCTTTGAGACCCACTCCATATATGATAAAAAGGAATTTCCTAAAGGGTATACAAACGTTAACCACCAGTGAGGGGCTAATACCAAAAGCGACTCTCAGACACTGCACGGCCAAGTCCTTTTCTCAGGATTACAAGTGACCTTATTTCACCCTCACAACAGGCTTAGGGGTAGGGACACTCCAACCCGCTTTTCAGATGAAAAAACTGAGGCCCAGAGATGTTAAATCTGCCACCCTCCAATCCCACAGCTAGTAAGTGGCAGAGTTGAGATATGAACCCAGGGGGTCAGCCTCCAGAATCCATTTACCTAACCAGTCTGCACTTCTCTGTCATTTACAAAAGAAGCCATTGTAAGTGATTTTTCAAAAGTTTAGCAATTCCCAAAATAAAACCTACACACTCCAGTCATTGCTCATTAAAAGGAATCCCTGCCGTGGTATTCTGGAGAAAAGCAAAGGAAGTCTAAAGGGTAAAGCACTGATCTGGTTCGCTTTCATGCCTATATGCCCCCTCTGCACAGGACAGGGGGGAAAGTCAGAACTCACTGCAAGTGGGAAACTGTGGGCTGCCGATTAGCTGCCACAGAAAATCCTTGGCCTAAAAAGTGGCAAGCCTCTAACAGACATAAAATTTCTAAAATTCTAGACCACCTTAAAGAGCCCATCCTAGAATCTTGCTCCCATAAAGGAAAGAAAAGGTTGATATGTTTAAAAAAAAAAAAAAAAGGTGGGGTGAAGTGGGGTGGGGGGAGAACAATGGTGGTTAAGAACTAAGGCTCTGGAGCCAAATTCAGTACAAATGCGAACACTCTCCCCTTGCCTATTTGGTGACGTGGGGTAAGATAATCTTTCCGTGCCTCAGTTTCCTTATCTGTGAAAAGGTAAGCGAAAGAGTAGCCTAATCATAGACCTACTGGGGTTGAATGAGATAAACCAAAGCGCAGGAGTGTCTGGAAGATGTTACAAATTCAGCCAGTTCAAGGCTTAGCTTGAACTAATAGCAGATTATCATTATAATTAAAATAGCATTTTCCATTATGATTGCACAAAGGATACAGTTCATAAAAGGGAAATATTTCTGGGGTTTTATGGCCGTTGCAAAATAAGAGAGAGAAGAAAGCAAAGGAAGATATTTAGTGAGAAAGTCAAAAGCCTGATCCCTCTACCAAGTGCTGAGTTACACAGAAGGGTCTGGTATGCACCCCTTATGAAAGCCTCAGACTGTTAGCAAGCTAAGAAGTTTGTTTCCCACAGTTTATATTTAAGTACTAGATATATGAGACTAAGAATGAACTAGAAACCTTCCCTTCACTCTTAGTATGTTCACTGACTTGTATCAGTAAGTCGCACCCAGCTTAGCTGCAGTGCTGGGGTGTGGGATTGGATTTGCATGCATGTCGACGCGGATTCACAGATTATCGAAGTGTGCCTGCATCTCCTGGGACTGGGTATGAGGCTAGAGATTGCGTTGCACAGCCTCCTGGGAGCTCGGGCTCAGAGATGCGGGGGTAGGGGGGCAGTGAACAACCCTTGGAGAGGCCTCTGCTTTCCCCATGTATCCATGCAGTGAGATTTTGGACCAGTATTTTTATGCTATTATTTAATAAAATCCTGACCACATTTTATTTTCAGGTGCTATTTCCACTTCCAAATTGGTGTTCCTTCCAAGTTTTCAATGTAAATGTATTTTCCTAGCAAGGCTGAGGCTTAATTTGTGTCACATGTGATAACACGGTTCTTCTGTTTTTCCTTATGAAGGCATTTTTGAGGCTGTTCTGGTCAATTCGATGTTAGCATTTATTCTGAAAATGAATTGAAATGATGGACTTGGAAGTCCTTTTTACTAAAAATAAAACAATAACAGTACAATTATTTGAAGGAGAAATAGGAAAAAAATTCTTTCAAATATTCTATAATATTTTTCAAAAATCCTAAACTCTAAACCATTTTAGAGAAACAACTACCGATGCAGGATTGATTTCAAGGAGAGGAATATCTGATTTCTAAATAACTTCAGACCTTTTTCCTTTTTTAAAAATGTTTACTTATGTATTTTTGAGAGATAGAGGGAGAGAGAGAGAGATCGAGAACGAACCCCAAGCAGGCTCAGCACTGTCAGCACTGAGCCCAATGCGGGCTTGAACTCATGAACCATGAGGTCATGACCTGAACCGAAACCAAGAGTCAGACAACCAACTGAGCCATCTAGGCACCCCTAGACTTCTTTCTTGGAGCTGTCTCCAGTCCTTTGGTTCAGCCTGGGAACCTTACCTGATATTTTGCCAGCAATTTGCTTTTCCAGAGGGAATGGGTGATATCGTGAATTGACAGGCGCAGGTTGTGGGTGCTGCCTTTAAAATGAAGAGCCTTAGGTTCTTCTAGGAGCTGTCCTCCCATCTGTCTCTCAAGCTGCAATACCTCCTACAATGACATGCCCAAAGTCAAAAGCAAATTACTGAATCGTATGCCTTCTGCTGGCCGGCCGTCTCATCAAATGCGTAGTTTCCTCACCGGGCCGCCCCCACACCACAACCAACTGGTACACACTCCCTCTTCTGCAGCCTGGAGACCCTCCAATTGAAGCCCCTGCCAGTTTGTATGTTACTGGATCCACCTGACCATCAACAATCTACATCATATGCTGTGAAGCAAATTCAGTACAGGCTGCATTTCCCAATGGACGAGTGGAAGATTTAATCAAATCCTGGAAAACAACAATCAGAGCCCCAAATGGGAAGAACTCCAAATGAAAGAAAAAAAGAGGTAGGAATATAGATAAACAGTTGAAGTAAGTGGATTTTCAATGAACTTTTAGGGCAAAGGGCAACCCCCTAGAAAACAAACCCATGTCTTGGACCTGGTAAAACCAGCCAACAAGTAAAGACCTGGAATTCATTTTGGGCATTTTTTCGATTTTTTATAGTTTCTTTACGTACAGAAATAATAACATTTTTTGCTTAAAATTATCCATCGCACACTTCTTGATCATCAAAAATATATATACTCATTATATGTCCTAATAGAGGAAAATATACTAATACAAATTAGGAAAGTCTGTCAGCACCGAATATTGAACTAAAGAGTTACTCAAAGTTGAAAAACAATGACCTCATCTTTCAAGAACCGCGGCTGATCAAAAAATTTGCTATGTAACTTTACTTATGCTATAAAGATGTAACATGAAGACAAATTCTAAATCTACTTCCATTCCTCAAACAAGCTAATGGGAGTTAACGAAGCATTTCCAAGTACAGCTGCAATTATCCAAACAGCAGCAAACCATAAGTTACCAATGAACAAAATATCCCGAGTCTCTGTGGTTGGAACCATCCTGTGTACTTTGCTTCTCTCACGCTTTAAAAGTTTTAGTGACACACATATGTAGGCAATTTGTGATCTTTCTTTCTTCCTTCCTTTCTTTCAGGGTTCAGGAAAATAAGGGATTTTATAAAAATATAAATGCAAACCACTAACTTATTTTTTTTGGTGACATTTCAGTTGAAAGCATGGGGTTCAAGAACACAGGCGCTCATTCAGGTCCTTCTACACACACCTATCAGGCACCTACCGGGGTACCGAGCACAGATGGGTCACAGTGGAAAATTGTGAGGATGGGAACCAGATTGCCCGGAAATACATCCACGTTGCATTTGTTGAATGAATTCTAACCCATGCACATGGAGCCCCATAAGTGCAGAGCTTACCAACATCATTGATTAGCTGTAAATAGCTCATTTCTAGCTGCTTCTTAGTGGTTCTTAGCATCCATCATCTTTGAGCCAGGCCACTATTCTGAACAATGCAAGCTGCTGAAAGGTCCTCTAAGATGTAGGAAATACTAGGATCATGTGGAAAATGGTCTCAGACATGGGTTCCTCTAATTAGTGTTTAATGGAAGAGAAGAGGCAACAGCATGTTGACAGAGAGACGAGCATGGTCCAGCTGCTTCAGAATATTTACATTTAGAGTATTCCACCTTGCTGACTGATGAGTAGCTATTACTTGTGACAGGAGTCTGAGCAGTCGGCCAACTCTCAACCGGTCAAACTTCTACCAGGACACATATGTTGTGCCCTGGCTCTGCTGCATCCACAGCTCGGCAGGCTCCGAGGGTCCCCACTGAGCCACACCAACCTACCCAACCCAGCACTGCACACACGTTCCTCGTGGAACACTTCACCCTCCATTCCTCCACAAGAATCTGGCCATGTGGAAATGAAGACGAATGAGAAAAGTGAGGGTTAATTGCAGTTTCTTCTGCTTCGGCAGCAAGGCATAATGAGCTTATGTTGATCATGTTCGGTGTCTAGTTAGCATAATAGGGAAAGCTGATGTTCCCAGTGAACCTGGCACCTGACAAATTCTAAAGCTAAAATGATGTTTGTTTATAAGCCGTTAGAAGAAAAGAAACATAATTAGAAATCTTTGAGATTACAGTCATGCCAATCAATCAGTTCTAGCTTCTTTCCAGTACACCCTAATTACCTCATCAAGACGTCTAAAGAGCAATCGATAGTAATTATCTGATTACTATAGATCTTCATTATGTCCAAATTATCTCCCTGGGATGTCTAAAAGAAGATGCATTGTATTCTGGGAGGAAATTGTACCCAACAATGTATAATCCACACCCCATTCCTACAATCAACATAGATTGCCAGAGGATATGGAGAACATTATCAGTTTTCTTGGCGGGGAGGACCATTGAAAAAAACCTCAACTGCCTATTGGCCATGACCTTGGAGTCAAGAAACCTAATACCATATTTGAATGCAAAGTCTGGGTTGGAGTCAGCCCAAGAATAATGCTCAGTCCTTGGTTTCTTTGGCCTTGACCTCAAAAGTCATGTTTAGCGTTCTCACTAGTGGGAAAAGACTGGGCTGGCTTGAGCCTTTCCCCCTCCTCCTCCTTCCTCTTCTTCTTCTTCTTCTTTTTTGAGAGAAAGTACCAAGTAAAATGCCATTTTAAAGATAACAGAGCCAAAGAACACATCTCTACATTCTTAAGCTCTCTGATACAAACAAAGCTGCTGACCTCTCTGGGAGGAACCTAACTTTTTTGTCCTCTTTGATTACGCATGAACCCTGGTGAAAGATAAACTACCCATCGCAATGTACTCATGCTTAAAGCAGAGGCCTCTCTGACAAGAGACCGCTGGCTCTTCACTGCTACCTCTGGGAGAAATTGGCCCTGGAATAAATGATTCAGTAAGGAATATCCTTACCAACCTTAAATTTAATGTTCCCTGAAACGTAGCAACTGATATCACACTCAGCATGTTTGACTTCAAGGAAACATAACAAAATAAAGGAGAAGACAAGAACCAAAGCACAAATTGAAAATATTAAAATGTGAATTAAAGATATTGTATTCAATAAATAAAACAAGTCTTTGGAAACTAAAATCATCTACAACTACATGAGTCAGAGATGACTTAACACATAGAGCAAATCCCATATACAGCTGACCTTTGAGCAACACAGATTTGAACTTCAGGTGTTCTCTTACCGATTTTTGGGGGGACAAATGATGAACACTACTGTAAATGTATTTTCTCTTATGATTTTCTTAATAACATTTTCTTTTCTCTAGCTCACTTTATTGTAAGAATACAGTATGGAAAGCACATAACATACAAAATATGTGTTAATCGCCATTCATGTTACTTGTAAGGCTTCCAGTCAACAGTAGTTAACTTTTGGGGGAGTCAAAAGTTATATGCAGATTTTCAGTTGCACGGGGGTTGTTGCCCATTGCTCTCATATTGTTCAAGGGTCAACTACAAAAATTTTGTATCAGAGGGAGAAGAAGCAAGCCCACTTGATACAATGGTCAGGCTTGTGTTCCTATTGTTAAGGTCTTAAGTGTTATAATTTCAGATGTATGACATAGCAGATCGCAGTTAAAAATATGCTGTAACTTGTATTTCAAAAAGCTTGATTTTCTGCATTCCTTCTGCATGAAATCATTTTGTTATATATATGATACACATAAGTAAGATGACATAAAAATAACAAATGTACGAATCAATAAGATATAGTTTTAGAGTTAAATGCTTTCCTCTCCTTAATCTTCCTGAGAGCATTCATTCAACATCAGTCAAACACACATGCCCTGCCGGGAAGCATGTCAGGCTCTGGGGCACACAGATGAGCCAGTCCCCGACCCTGCCTTATACCACTCACGGCGGGGAGACTGCTATGTAATTGCTATGTAACAGCTAACGGCTGTTGCTTAGCTCTAAGACAGCTTCCAGACTGGATCACAGGTTAGGGTATTTGGATCATAGGTTGCCTTTGGATCACAGGTTAGGGTATTTCACCCACCTTAAAAGAGAGCAAGAACAAAATATATTTAAGGTCAAAAGATTTAGTTAGACTTAAGAAAAATACAGTGACCTTGGAAAGAAATGCCATACTAGGAACTAGGATCATCTAGGCTCTTTGCTCTCAAAGATCTAAATGTCATCCTCTTTTGCAAAGGTCGTCCCCCGCTCTTAGCAGCACCCCACCTCGGGGCCTTATTTTGGCCCTGGGTGACCACCTGTTGCTTTAATGAGCTTGCTCTGCTTCTAAGAGAAGAGGTCACTTTCTGACTTCTTTGTCACTTCTGTCTCCACCCTGCAACTTGAAAAGACTCTCTCAGGAGTCAGTTATTGGCAGAGGTGTCTCCAGCCCATCTCTCTGCAGGAACACACGCAAGACCCCAGTCGTAAAGGCACCAGGAGCAGGCCCCTGTGCGTGTGAGTCCGTGCCCACCAGGATCTGAGCAGTCCTGCAGGATGGCTGCTTCCTCAGCTCTGTGGCTGCCCAGCGCAGGCTCTTCAGTGGCCCTGAGTGAGGGCTCTATTGATTCAGGGGGCCCGTGAGGGATCGCTCGAAAGGCAGGGACATGAGATTCCACAGTAGAAACAGCGGCTTGCACAATAACCAATTAAACCAAGACATTATCCATGCCAAGCTATTAGCCTGGGCCACTTAAGAGCCACAATAAATCTAAGCTGTTTTAAAGGCCTGTACGTACATACAAAGGGAGCACCTCTGGCCTGTACCCAGAGCTCTCCCAGGCTCTTAGCCTGGAGGATCGGCTCTCATTAAGGCCTCACTGGGCAAGGGGAGTGGAAGGAGCCTTACAGCTCCCACACTCTGGTTTTCCTAACCCCAGAATTTTTTGTGCGGCATTATTGCTGGGGTTAGACCACATCTGCCTCCAGGCCACTTGAGTGTCAGTCTCTCAAGGAGCTCACAGGAGAGCCCCCAGGTGACAGAGCTGCTGGCATTGGAGATACTTGAAGCACTTGTTTAAGAATGTGAGAAGTCTCTGCCCGAGGGGACTTTTTGCCAGGAACTGTGTGCAGTGCTGGGGCCCTGGCTCTGCTCCCCACACTCTGTGCTCACCCTCCTCTCACTCAGAAACCTGCCTCTTCTCTCCCCAAGGCTCCCAACAATCCATACCCCCTCCTTTGTTGGAGACACTTGTTTTAGCTTCCAGTTCCTCAAGAAGTGCCATTAGCCATTAGCTCCCCCACCCCTCTCTGTTTTCCCACCTTGCCCTCCTGGACCTCCTTTCCTTTTCTTATTAGAAATCTTATCAGCTAGAGAAAGGAGGAAGCAAGTGATTAAACTCGAAGCTCCTATAACGCATTAACATTTCTTCTGGAAGAAAGAAGGTTGGAAGGAGGTTAAATCAAGGCTTTGTTTTATGTTGTCTGGCTTTGTTCTCTGTATTGTGGGGCTGTGATTTGTCTGTGCACTCTTTACTCTTGGAAACAGAAAGCCTTGAATTGGCTGTGGTTAGTGCTGCTGAGGAAGCCCGGGGACTGCGGCGCTGGGAACCCGAGCACGTGAGCCTTCTACTCCCCAGGTTTTCAGCCCCGGTTGGCCGTGCTACTCTGCAGACAGGGACCCGCACTCCACGTTCTGTCCCCAGCACCCGACCAAGCACTGGAGACTGTGTTGTGCAGTTCAAGACCCGTGCCCCACCTTCACCACGTTTGCACCGCGTGGGCCAGGGGTCTCAAGGCCCAAACCCAGCAGACCTGCAGCCTGCCCATGCGCTAAACCTCAGAAGACCAACCCTCAAGGGTCGTGCTGGCTTGTGTTTGAGAAAAAAATCACATCTCCGTTCAGACTTCGTGGAACCTGCCTTGCTCCTGTTAATTCTTGAATTCCTTGTGAAGACCTGCCCTTGTCATCGGGGATGAGAAATTCCTCTTTCTGCTACTGAGGCTTTCTCCACGGTCGCCCCCACAGCTGTGGGCCTGCGTGCTTCCCAGGCAGAGGCCACAGAGAGCGGCTGTCCTCTGCTGTGCCCTGCCAGCTTTTCGGCCAAGCTGCTCTCTGTTCCCACGTGCTGACTGCTCCTCTGGCCTTCGGGCCTCTGGCTGCGGAGCCCAGTGGGGCACATCCAAGTGTCGGCCACCTCTCCCACCTGCTCGGGTCACCACCGCCTCACTTTGCCACCTATTCTTCCTGCGCTCACACCAGGGTGCTGCGCTCCCCCCACTGAGTTTGTCTGCCGTACTTCATCCCTCATAATAACGAGGCTGGACTCCCATGACCATGTGCAAACATTTCCCGTCAAGTCACTTGGTTTCCAGGGCTCTGCTTGCTGCTCCCCCAGCTGCCACTGCCATGAATGCTTGGTCTGAGCTGCCACTTCCAGCCTGCCCAGTCAGGGCACCTTGTGACACTTTTAAAGCAAAACGTCAGAGTGTGGCACTCGAGGAAGTGATGGTGTCCCTTGTCCACCTCTGGGCGTACTTCTAAGGAAAAGGTGATCTCTCACATCTCCGTAATTAGCAATAGAACTTTTTAGGTTGTTCTAGAGCCTCTGAAGTCATCTTGTATTCCTTTGCACCACCGAACATGTTATTCTTTGATTTCTACATTAGTTCCTATTTTTGCAGTAAGAAATTACCATAAACCCAAATGACTCTAAACAACACACATTTATTACTTTACAGTTGTGTAGATCCAAAGTCTGACCACCAGACCCACTGAGCTAAAAAGTCAAGGTGTTGGTAAGGCTGTCTTCCTTTTTGGAAGCTCTAGGGGAGAATTTGCTTTTTTGTCTTTTCTACCTTCCAGAGATTGACTACATTCTTTGGCTCAGGATCCTCTTCCTCCATCTTCAAAGTCACCACTGGCACATTTCTCTGGTCTCTCCTTCATGGTTATAGCTCCCTTCAACTGTAGCTGAGAGAAGTTTTCCACTTAAAAAAAAAATTTTTTTTTTTAAATATTTTATTTATTGGAGCACCTGGGTGTCTCAGTCGGTTAAGCATCTTACTTGGGCTCAGGTCATGATCTCACGGTTGGTGGGTCCAAGTCCCATGTCAAGCTCTGTGCTGACAACTCAGAACTTGGAGCCTGCTTCACATTCTGTGTGAATTCTGTGTGAATTCTGCCCCTCCCTTGTTCATGCTCCGTCTCTCTCTCTCTCTCTCTCAATAATAAATAAACCATTTAAAAAATTTTAATGGTTTATTATTTTTTGAGGGAGAGAGAGCACGAGTGGGGGAGGGGCAGAGAGACGGAAACAGAAGATCCTAAGCAGGCTCTGTGCTGACAGCGGCAAGCCCAGCGGGGCTCAAACTCACAAACCTAACTCACAAATCTTGAGATCATGACCTGAGTCGAAGTCGGACACTCAACTGACTGAGCCATTCATTCAGGTGCCCCCTAAAGTTCCCCACTTTTAAGCACCATGTAATTAGATTAGACCCACCCAGAAAATCCAGGATAATCTCTTCATCTTGAAGTTCATACCCTTAATCATATTTGTGAAGTCCCTCTAGCCATGTAAAGTAACATATTTATAGGTTCTGAATATTGTGTACAGGTATCTTTGGGGGCCTTTATACTGCCTATAATGACTTTTATCTTCTCTCTCTTTTCTTTCTCTTTCTCAAAAAATAAATTCAATGTGGCAGGTCATTTCCAAAATATATGATAGGGCCAGGGCCCAGTCTCATGAGAAGGTAATTAAGATTCAGTAAATTTAGATTCACCCAAAAGATCCCTGTCCCTAATGGCTGACCAAATAGCTTGATGACAAACCTGAAACTCACCCCACAATTACATCATGATTAGATTTAATATCTTCACTGAGCCATTATCTTTAAAATACCGTTATATCCAGATGCCCATCTAGGGATAATGAACATCATCAAATATCTGTTTTGTGCTAAGAAATTTAATAACTTTGATCTCCTTGAATCTTGTAAAGGTGCCTGATGTACAGCAAATGACTGTTAAAGAGGTCAAGTTCAATGACCAGAGCCACAGACCTGAGGAAGGGCAGAACCAAGAGGCTTAGCCAGCCTCACCCAAGTTTCCCTACCACACAACATTTCCTTCCATACACTTAGCAGAAAGCAAAAAAAAAAAAAAAGGAAAAAGGAAAAACACATTTGTAACCTTATTACATTTTCTGGTATTATCTAATACTTGTGTTACATGTACAAATATATTAATTTAATTGCATAGGCCAGCATCCTGAAAGTATAAACATGGGTCATGTTAGTTTTGAGGTTGTTTGAGGGAACCGAAAGAAAAGAGAAGGCTAATGGGGCCAATTCAACAGAGGGCCAGCCTTCATAAGCCCAGAAGAGACAGGCTTGAGGTGTTCTGGGTTGTGCGGGGTCACAGCTGCAGTGGAGGGGGCGTCAGAAGGACAGTGGAAGGCACCAGGTTCCAGGATGAAAGCAAAAGCTTTTCCAGGACAGTGTCTCCAACTGCAGCCCAAGATACTGAGTATCGCATAGCCCTCGACTAGATTTCCTACTTCTTTTCATTTTCAGTATTTCTTTCATTTTCTCTTCTTTTCCACATAATATGAGAGTTCACAGAGTTTCTATACTAAACCGCAGCCTGAATTGGGGTATGTGAAAGCTGAAGAAATCCCAAGAGTCTATGCCCAATGACTACATGAAGCGAGCGGCTTATGTTAATTTACATATTTGGTCAGAAATTCATTTGTCAAATACATTTGTCAGAAATTCCAGAAGCATCATATGTGGCCCATAATGTATACAAATAACTCTTCTTTTAGGTTCCGAATCTCAGGGTTTAGTATAAATCTCTCAGAAATTGTATTTTCAGAATTGTAATTCAGGACAGTGGGACAGAAATGACTTATTTCCACATAGTTGTGGACTTCTCCGTGTTTTAAAACTTACCCAAAAATCATCTTGTTCTCTATTATTTTCTGGTCTTTTAAGAAAAAAATTTTAATGTTTATTTACATTTGAGAAAGAGAGAGAGTACAAATGGGGGAGGGGCAGAAAGAGAGGGAGACACAGAATCTGAAGCAGCTCTAGGCTCTGAGCTGTCAGCACAGAGCCTGACATGGGGCTCGAACCCACAAACCGTGAGATCATGACCTGAGCCAGAGTCAGATGCTTAACAGACTAAGCCACCCAGGTCTTTCTGGTCTTTTGATATGAGGATTTAAGTCTTTGTAAATAATGGGAGGAAAACACCAATATCATTACTTTAATCACATGAAGAGGAGGGAAACAGAAAAACTGATCTGTGGCCCAACTCAATCTTTACAATAGACGGGACCTCTCTGTGTGGGCACAGAATTGCCTCTAAGCCATTTTCACAGTTCATAGCATCTTTGTCTCTCTACATGAATTCAACCTGCACATTGCTCTCCCTGTTCCTTTGAGCACTTGCACGGGAGAAAAATCCACCTGAAAGGTACATGAAAGAACCCCCTGTCTCCCAGCAACCTTGACTTTTACTCTGGCACTCACCTCTAGCATCCTGATTCTCAGCAATGCTTCTGAATTGTTAAACACAGCTTTTAAGCTTCAGGTGACCATTTCTGCTGTGGGCTTAACAAAACTCAGGGAAATTGTCACCAAGGCTACCGAACTCAAAGAGCTAGGTGGGGACATGAAAGGATGCATCAGGGTTGCTTGAGACTGACTGATGTGGTGGTCTCCTTTTTTTTTTTTTTTTTTTGCTCCCCATCCATATAGACAGTATAAGCACATATGATAAGAGAGTGGGAACTAATATTCTAGATATGTTCACTTCCAGACATCCAGCTACAGTTTTCTCTAATAGCTCTCCAGACTGTAGAGTTCTGAACCCCTGAGAATGTCCTCCGCTGAGCTCCCTCTCTGACCCAGTCCAACATTCTGGGAGGGCTTCTGCCGTTCAGGAGAAATCCCCAGCACACAGTGGTAGCTATAAGAAAATATCAAGTCTGGGGAGACCCACTTTCGGGCACCATTTGCTGCGCTGGAGATGGACGGGGGTAGAGGAGTTGGATTAAAGCACAAACAAGGAAGCAGAGCTCCTTTTCATCAGAACCCAGATGGGATAAAGAGAGGCTGAAATAAAAGGTTTGAAGAGGAAAGGACAGGAGCTAAGGGAGTGTCCCTTGAGTGGTGCAGTAGGAGTCGGGTCACTGCAAAGGACGGAGGGGTTGCCATATAATCAGGGACTTGGAGAGAGCAGGGAAGACTTGGAAGAAGTGCTATGTGAAAAGTGGTGAGTCAAGAAGGGATAAATGAAAGGAGTGTGGACAAGAAAGGGAAAGCTTAGGGCAGCCATCTTGAGAGTAGCAAAGACTCAAGCAGAAATCTATCATTTTCAGAGCAACTCAACAACCTGGAGGGAGAACGGGAGGGCTTGTTCAGGGGCAGTCATCTTTAGCTGTGGAATCAGAAAAATCTACTGTAGCTCCAGTTGGCAAGAGATTTAGAGTGGAGGTGACTTCCCTGGAGATCTGGGTAAGAACAGAGGAGGGTCTGTGAACCAGGCCACCAGAGGAGTTTGAGGGAGGTCTTCCTTAAGAATCAAAGGTGGCCTGCATGCCCTTTGTGTTCGAGAGATGGAAGGTCAGATATCGTGGTCAGAAACATGGAGCTTCGCAGGTGGGGATCTTGGCAGGTGGAGATGTTAATGAGGGTGAAATCCACAGCATGCCTAAACTGGTGGACAGATAATGTGGGATGATGTCAAGGTTACCAGAATAACTTTGGGCAAAAAACTGTGATTAGTGGTGACTTTGAATCTGAGAGATTGATAGGAATAAAATGAGTGGGAAGAAAGACCATGAGGCAGGTACTGCTAGGCTGGAGATAGGTACCAGGAGATTGGGGGCTAAGGAACTGAAATAGGTCATGAGTAACAGAGTAACAGAATGAGAATAGCAGTAGAAAAAGTCAACCCTGCGAGCAGAACAATGCCCCAGAAGTGATCATGGGGTAGGAGAAGTACTGGAACTCTTCCTTCATGCCTTGTGGTTACTTAGAGGGTGTGGTCTTCACCATGGAGAGAGATTATGAGGGATGCCATGTGACGGGGAAGATCCAGTTGCCCTGAATGTGAGTAGGTGAAGGAAGAGTGGAGAGGATGATTCAAAGGGTGTAGGAGAGTTTGTTCTTAAGAGGATTAAAGTTCCAAAAAGATCCATGGAAGTGTTTAGGATAATAGTTCTTAATCTTGGCCGCACAACAGAATAACCCAGGGAGTGTTGAAAGAAAAACCCCAATACCCAGACCAATTAGATCAGAGCCTTTGGGTTGGGACCCCAGAGCGAGTCTTGTTTTTTTTTTTTTTTTAAGTTTATTTATTTCGAGATAGAGAGCGAGCACTGGAGGGGCAGAGAGAGAGGGAGAGAGAGTATCCCAAGCAGGCTCCGCGCTGCCAGGATGGAGCCTGATGTGGGGCTCACAAATCATGAGATCATAACCTGAGCTTAAATCAAGAGTCGGACGCTTAGCCAACTGAACCAACAGGCACCCCCAGAGCAAGTCTTTTTTTAAAGCTCCCCAACGGATTCCTATATATGTGGGATGCAGAACTACTGACTTAGGAAGGGTGTGAGTGGGGAGCGGGTGGGCCAGCAGCAGGAGGAGGTGTTTGGAAAGGGCGATGCAGAAGAGAGTATTTATGGGCAACGATGGTTACAGAATCAGGGAGAGGGCAGAGACTGCTGGGGAACGCCAGCAGGCAGGGTGCCAAGAAGGCAGAATTCAGGTAACAAAGGGCCTTTCTGAAAATGAGCCCCAAGGTTCCAATTCAAGCGTGGGTGTTAGGCAGTGTTGCTGGACTGAACTAATTGTCTCTTCAGTATGTTGGATAGACCCTTTACCTATAACTAGGATTTTGGTATTTCTGCATTATTAAAAGGCCATGAGGTGCAAGAAAGCCTTATCCATTATTCATATTTGTTTCAGGCTAAGTGCTGGATCCCCAGCTACTGAGAATTCATAAATGTCTATTTGGAAAGCACTGACCATGATTCAAACTGCTCTTGGGTTGTTTTTACTGCTTAATCCTGTTTGTCAATCTTTCTCAGTGTTGACCATTTGCATCTCTTTCCACTAATTAAAACAATTAAAATAGTTTTACTGAATTATTACTTTTTTGGCATGGATTTGCATGTTTCTGTTGGGAAGAAAGGTCAAGAAAGGTCCTAAGTATAAGAACTATGTGTATGAATATAAAATATGTGTATCAAACATTTCAAATATGATGTAGATCTTCTATAGTATGCTTTTTACAATGGTTTTTCCGAGAATTGTTACAAGACGTGCCTTAATCAGATCCCATGGCTTCCTACAAATACAGTTTTCCCTGTGAAAGAATTTAAGCCTAGGATGATTTCCACCCTGACAGTGCGTCAGAAGTATCACATCTGCAAGGAATATAAAAGAACCACAAGTTTCACACTACAGCTGCATGTTCACATCATTTATTCAGCATCAGAAACTCCTACAAGGTCAGCCATCAAAAACATATCCTGTGTCTCATCCCCTCCATGGACCCAACCTGCAACACTCAGGTTTCATGACCCAGAACTACTTTCTGGATGGAAACTCCAGAAGGAAATACTTTGAAATTTCAACAACAACAAAAATTCTTCCCCTGTTTTTTTTTTTCCTTGACACATTTTCTCCCTCTTCTCCTTTTCCTCCCCTGGGTGCTCATCCTTCAATAGCTCCTCTGCTGGCTTCCCTTCCTCACCCCCGGCAATGGCAGGGCTCCCCTTGGTCTCTGTTTTCTAGGGTGTGGCTCCTCCAACAACCCACATTAGGGGCGAAGTCTAGACTGCAGCCCCCTGCTCAGGTGTGAAGCCTGCTCTCTCCACTCAACAGCTGTGTGACCTAGAGCAAATCGCTTAATTTTTCTGTGCCCTCAATTGAACATCTGAAAAAATGGGGTTAATGGTATCATACAGGGTTGTTGTGAAGATTAAATGAGTTAATAAACATTTACAACCATGCCCAGCACATAGGAAGTTGTCAGTAATGCGTGTTCTTTTTAACAATGTCGTTTAACGTATCTCTCTGCTCTCCCTTGATAGTCTCCCTGATCACAGGGATGACAAATATGAGTATTGTAGAGTCGGTTCCCGAGTCTCTACTTCAGGATCTGCTCTCTGTCCAGAGAGTCACACACACATTTCTAACTGTCCCTTGGGCATCTTTGTCCTGATGTCTAATTCATACCTCTAACTCAATATTCCAAAAGTAAAGTCACCAGAGCCACACCCGAAAGCTACCTGCCCCCTAGGTGTGTTACTATTACTGAGAGGCAGACTGGATCTTCTGCTCCATTCATTGCTGGTCACCAGGTCTGACAGGAGTTTCTTGAACAGGACCTTCCACACCTATTCCCCTCTCCTCACTCTTCTGCTATCAGCCCAGATCTACCACGCTTTTCTTCTTGACTCTACCTTTCTGCTGATGTCAGACTGATATTTCTTTTTCTTTTTAAGTTTTATTTATCTATTTTGAGAGAGAGAGTGAGAGAGGGACAGTGGGGGAAGGAAGGGGAGAGACAGAGAATCGCTAGTAGGCTCCACACTGTCATCACAGAGCCTGACTTGGGGCTTGATCTCATGGTTGGTGAGATCATGACCAGAGTGGAAATCAAGAGTTAGATGCTAAATGGACTGAGCCGTCCAGGTGACCCTTCGCACTAATATTTCTAACATATATTTCCGATCATGTCTTTTGTTGGTTTCAATCTCTCCACTTCCTCTCCAATAACTCAGGACACTGAATCGCAACTCCTCTCTCTGGAAGTTGAAGTCCATCTCAATAAAACTCTTACCTGTCATTTGAGGCTTACTGGAAATAATATGCTAGTATGGAATCTGTATTTACTGTCCTGTGTTTCTTCATGCTGTTCCCTTCACCTAGAAAGTTTGTATTTTTTCCCACTATGCTGGTGAAACCCTACCTTTCATTTGGGCCCAATTCAAATGTTAGCTCCTTGTCAGATCTCCTCAAAATAATATAATCCCCTCCCCCCTCCTGAACTCCCACAGAACCTGCATTCATCTATAGCATTTATCAGACTCAGACTTGTCTCCCAGTCCTTGGCAGACTTCTTTTATGCCTCCTTCCAGATCATAACTTCTTCAAAGGCACTTACGATATCCTTTAAAGCTTCAAATGGGATAAAATGAATTGCAATAATAGCACCAGGAATTAAGCTCATTTATTCTGCAAAGCAGCAGCCTGTTGTCAAATGCTAACCCTCTTTCTCACAGTCCTCATAAAAAGAATGGGAAAGCATATAAATGAAGTGGCACACAAGAGGAACATACAGTGTGAGCAATTACGCCAATTCCTTTTATAGGAAGCACACAGCTGAGATAAACATGGAAGCAGATTATTTACCATCCATGTCTCGTTGCCAAATTCTCCTACTTCTTCTAAATTTTTCATTAAAGGAAATCAAGGAAGGTAAACAAAAGTAGCCCTTGGGAGGAATCAGCACAATGGAAAACCACTCATTTGTCAGCATGGCCTCAGAGAAATGTTTATTATTTTTTTTAAACTGCATCTTTTGGGGCCGGATACTTGTGTCTGCGCACTGAGGTGCACAAACACGTACACATGGTCTCTGGGTGGGCGCTGCCACACCAAACCTTGGCTTCAGTGCGAGGGGAAAGAAGGAGGGTCATTCAGGAGCTATTTACCTTCAGGGCATCCTGGGTATCATCCAGACAGTAGACTCGAACACTGTACTCCAGAGACGAGCAGCAGAGTGGTCCAAAGATGGCCAGCTTCAGGCGCTTTGCGGCAGCTTTGGTGGTGGACTGCCCCACCAGGGCATAGGTGCTTAGGTTCTCTGTGAGGAGGTGGCAAGCCTCTGCATCCAGCTGAATGTAGCAGGGGGTAGTGAAGTTTTCCTCTCCAACCACAACCACATCCTGCAGGACAAGAAGGAAGGAGCTGTGGTTGAGCTACTGTGGGTTCTGCTGGCCGCCATGATGGTGGCCAGTATGGCAGATAGAACAGGACCTCTTCTGCTAAGGTTTGCTCATCCTTTTCTTGTTTTTTTTTTTTTTTTTTTTTTTTTGGGGGGGGGGCTTGTTTTTGTCACTCTCAGGCTTTAATGTAGCTCTTTTTCCATTCTTAATCATTCTCTCCCTTACGTCCCCTTGCCTTCATACTGCCAATATTCTTTATTTTGATGGCCCTCTAGTTAGCATTTTTGATCTGAGAATCTACCTCACTGGAATCAACATAAAATTCCAAAAGAAATCCATTAGTTATCCTCCTAATTTCAGTGTACCTGAGTTTATTACTTATGTCTGAGAATTTAATGTTTTATTTATTTATTTATTTATTGAGAATGTAATGTTTTAATCTCTAAGTTTCTTATTGTTTCCAAAAGTACTGTTTTATTTCAATGTCATTATAGTGTAATAGGTTTTCCCCCCAAAATCTAGGGGTTTGAAAAGATTTAGAGAGATTAAAGAATTACACATTACCATTCTACTGTGTTCTTCCAAACTCACCCACCAATTACTTTTCAAAAAGATACACTGCTTTTCCTCAATAACCTGGGCTACTGGACTCCACGGAAAGTACAACGTAGTAAACTCGATGCCTTTAAGACACATCTCTCTGGTTAAAGAGCCTATCCTTTTAGTTTTTGAAAATATTTAGCAAGAAGTAAAAATAAATACAAGTGATGAATATTGTTAAAACAGTTACTAACTCAACCAAGTTTTGATTTATCCGAATGACTCAGGCCACGGAAGAAATCATCTGAAAAACCAAGTGTAGGACTCATAACCTAAGGGTCACAATTCCGCATGCCTCCCAGGGCAGCCAGGTATTAGGAATAAGTGCGGAAGGTAAGGCAGAAGACAATAGGGAGTGGAGGAGATTCTGGTAAAGCAGAGCACAAGTCTGTCTAAAGAGCTCAGTTGCCACTTGTTTCAGCTCATCACAGCTATGCAGGAATGTAGGCCCAGTGAGAAAACAGCCTGGAATCTTTCAAGAGACTCTGGAAGTTCAAAGTTTTATGTGAAATTTTCCAACTTTTAATTAATTCAAATTTAAAAGAAAACTTCATATGAGTGAGATAAAATACATATGTGGGCATGATTCTGCCTCTGCACTAGACTACTTAATCTTCACAGAGGCAGGAACTGTATCTGCTTTGATTCCCACTATAGCTCAGTGGGCCTGGCTCATGGTGAGCAAATGGGTTTTTGTCCAAAAAATGAATGGCTGTGTCATCATAAATTGAGTCTCAACGATATGAAAGAAGTAGCCGCCTGGGGTGGTTGTTTATTAGTTAGATCTTACAACATCAACTGAGCTATATAGTAGGAGTTGGGTTGAATACCATTCATGAAATTATTTCTTCAACTGAACCTGTACTCCAAGATGAAACTTACACTGAACTGGCAAAGAGAGAAATTCAGCACCGTCAGGTTTATTTTAGCCCCGAAAGGACACATGGAAAGAAGTGCTTCCCCCCACCGCCCAGCAAGGTGAGGGTAAGCCTCAAATATCACCCAATGAGCATGTTACAGAAAGCCTCCAGTAAGATACAGTCAGGAATAAAGATGCTCCATGTCCCTGCCACAGGTATAAGAGTGTATTCTTTTTTTTTAAACATAATTTATTGTCAAATTGGTTTCCACACAACACCCAGTGCTCATCCCAACAAGTGCCCTCCTCCCTGCCCATCATCCACTTTCCCCTCTCCCCCACCCCCCCCCCCATCTACCCTTGGTTTGTTTTTAGTCCTTAAGAGTCTCTTATGGTTTGCCTCCCTCCGTCTCTGTAACTTTTTTCTCCCTTCCCTTCCCCCTCCCCCATGGTCTTCTGTTACGTTTCTCAAGATCCACATATGAGTGAAAACATATGGTATCTGTCTTGCTCTGCCTGGCTTATTTCACTTAGCATAATACTCTCCAGTTCCATCCACATTGCTACAAAAGGCCAGATTTTATTCTTTCTCATTGCCAAGTAGTATTCCATTGTGTATATAAACCACAATTTCTTTATCCATTCATCAGTTGATGGACATTTAGGCTCTTTCCATAATTTGGCTATTGTTGAAAGTGCTTCCATAAACATTGGGGTACATGTGCCCCTATGCATCAGCACTCTTGTATCCCTTGGGGAGATTCATAGCAGTGCTATTGCTGGGTCATAGGGTAGTTCTATTTTTAATTTTTTGAGGAGCCTACACACTGTTTTCCAGAGCGGCTGCACCAGTTTGCATTCCCACCAAGAGTGCAAGAGGGTTCCTGTTTCTCCACAACCTCACCAGTGTAAGAGTGTATTCTTAAGCATTGCCCTCTTTTACTCTTCTTGTCTCTTTATTTCAGTTTATTGTTCTTGCTACTGTTATCATTACTCAAGTCCATAAATAGACATCGTATTAGGGCATTAAACAGAGAATTGTGCACACAGTTTAGGATCACTTGAGATTAAGACGTTGGGATGTTTTTGAGATAAATCATTTCAAGCTTAAATGGAATTGAGGTTAAATCTGGTTAAGTCTGGTCATAACTCAACATAAAGTTTACCCCTAGACTTCAGTCCTGGACTTTCAGTCCTCTGGCAAGGAGTGATCCCATCATGTGGCCAAGGGAACATGTCCACAGAAAGGAAATTAGAATAATCCCTGGGATACCCTTCTAACTCAAACACTACTTTTCCCTAAAATACTGAAGGCTTGAATCTGAATCTTCGCATACATTTTTTTCTGAAAATTTTTTTCCTAAAAGAAAAATACCATAAGTCATCACAATGTATCTAATACTTATGGATTGGATATTTTGTAATGGTGACACAAAATACAGTGGTAGCTTTCAAAACTATTAGACATTTTTTGATATATTCCTGAAATATGCTTTCTCAAGAATACTCTAAAATGTGATTTTTAATATGGCTATTTTGCATTTAAACAACAGGTACTGTCTTTCCAAGGGATAATAATGAAAACATGCAAGCTTTTTTTTTTAAGGTATTAGGTATAAAGTGGTCATGGTAAATATAACAAATTCATTTGCATGTAACTTCAAGTGCTGATGGAAGGGTTCTGCTGAAAAGAACAGGATCTGTTTAAGGCACTGTCCTTAACAGGTTATGATGGCAACAGACACACATAGCCAAGATGTCACGGGTGTTCTTCATTCTAGTGGAGCTTCAGGAATGCATTGTTTTTCTGTTTCCCCAAGTTAAGTTCAGAAGAACTATATTCTGGGTATATGTCTACAGTGCCTACCATTTTCTGACCCAGTTGCAATGTTTCTTTACCTGCAAATTTAAAAAAAATATATATATGTTTCCCTTCCCAATACACTGTATGTATGTTCCAAGGGGGACTTGTGCAAGACTCTCAAGTGTACTTTCCTTAGAAGTTAGCCAGTGCTTGACCATCATTTTCACTGTGCCTACCCATCAGTAGCTAAAGCATTCAAGAACTAGTCTTCCCTTCTTCCTTCCTTCTCACACTCTCTGCCTCTTTCTGTCTTTTTGAGTATAAGCTAAAATTCCATTCATGTTCTGCTTTAAAAACAAAAACTTTCCCATAATTACTCCAGTTTATCTAAATGAATTGCTCTTGTGTTCCATCTTTATCCCAACAGAAGCTCACCTCCCACTGCCCCTGTGCTGCCTGGTTCTTGAGCTGTATCTTCCAGTCCTCAGTATTGGGATCTGCACAGTGATGCATAGTGAGGATGACGGGGCGGGTCAGCAGGGCTCCCGGAGGCCCACAGCTCACCACAGGGGTCAAGAGTGTCTGAGTGTCTTCCATGGGTGGCCTAGAAGAAGAGCAGAGATTGGCATGAGTGACATTTCCATAGCATGTGTGTACTATGTATTCATTGAGATTTTAGATCTGAAGTTGTGCAAATTGTTTCTTCTTGGGATTTTTGCGGGGGTGGGGGAGGGTGCAGGGGCAGAATTATATGGGAAGACATGTCCTTTATACCAATACTTTCATCTTCAAGACTGGAGAAATTTATGATAACAGTGAATTTGCCAGTGTCTCTTTGATCCCCTTCCCCCAGACACAGACAGACCTGCCTTTGGTAATTTTCTTTGAATTCATGTGCAGATACTTTCAGGATGGAACAGGAAGGAATAGAGTCCTTATGAGGTTACACAACCATCCTTTCTTTTTTTTTTTTTAATTAAAAAATTTATTTATTTATTTGAGAGAGAGAAGGAGCGAGAGAAAGAGAGGCAGGGCCAGAGAGAAAGGGAGAGAGAGAAGCCCAAGCAGGCTCTGTGCTGTCAGCTCAAAGTCCAATGTGGGGCTCAATACCATGAACTGTGAGATCATGACATGAGCTGAAATCAAGAGTCAGATGCTCAACTGACTGAGCCAGCCTGATGACCCCACAACCATCTTTTCTGATAATACTTGTCATTACTCTCACAGGGTTTTAAATACTTTTAATTTATTTTTAGGACCTAACTTGAAAAATACTTCAAAAAAAAAAATCACTTCAGAGTAAGGACACCCTAGAGCTAAATTTCTTCCAGATGACTTTCAGGGATAATTCAGGCTAGTAAAGCAGATTCATTCTTTCACATATGACCAGGCAGAATACAGAACTGTGTTTTATAGTTCTAGAATTTAAAATGAAATATTTCTACTTGTATACTTCATACTCAGAGAATCGGGGTGGAAAGAACCTCAAAGATCTAATTTTTTTTAATGTTTATTTATTTTTGAGAAAGAGACAGAGTGAGAGCAGCGGAGGGGCAGAGAGAGGGAGACACAGAATCTGAAGCAGGCTCCAGGCTCTGAGCTGTCAGCACAGAGCTCGACGCGGGGCTCGAGCTCACAGACTGAGATCATGACCTGAGCTGAAGTTCAACTCTTAACTGACTGAGCCACCCAGGTGCCCCAAAGATCCAAATTCTTTACTTCCACATTTTTTTTTAACTTTCTTCAGTCATTTCCCTAACAAGATTGTAATCAACAAATAAATGGATAAATTAACCCAAAGCTGATATGTGAGCAAGTAGTCCCAAAGCATGGGGCAGACTGCCCAAAGTCTTAAAACTAACAAGTGCTAGCATGGGGACTAACGCCAATGCCTTCTCAACACAATACTCAAAACTACTCTGTCAGAATAGTGTGGATAAGAGATCATGAGCTGAGTGTTTCAGAGGAGGCAGGACCCCTGGGGTCAACAAGCACCACCTTCCATACAAAGTAGGAGCCTCTCTACAATATGCTGGCTTGTGGCTGGTGCTGTAGACACATCCAAAATGGTACTCCACTACTATTGAGGGTCACCTCATATATTATCGATTCAAACCTACAAAACATTCTTAGGAGAAATACAATTTGCCTTCCTGATCCTTCTTTCCACATATCTTTGGCCTGATTTCTCTCCACTTCAGCATGAGAGCCTTTCAAATATTTAGAGATTGCTATGATGCCTCTAGAAAGTCTTCTTTATTTTAGACCAAACATTCTCAGTTTTTTAACTTTAACTAGAAAAGCATGGTTTCCAGATATCTCCCTATATTTCTACCTTCATCGTTATATAGATGTCCATTGGTGTTCCTATGTCTTCACTAAAGCATCTGGAAGTGAATATTATACTCAAGTAGGCAGCATAGCGGGGCTCCTATTTTCCTTGATTTGGAATACATAGTTATATCAATGCCTAACAAAATTGTTGCCTTAGGTTGTTTTCAATCAAATAATTATTTATAAGTGTTATTGCAGGCTTGAGTTACAGAGGAAGATGGAGATAATATAAAGCATTTCCTTTATAAAATGAGGCAATGAAGCCCCAAGGAGGTTAAGTTATTTGTTAAAGCTAACTACTCTGTGTATTCATAACATGAAAGGCTCTTAGGCTAAGTCTCTACAGTTTTGTGGTTGCAGCAATGGCTTTTGAACATATGTACAGAAATTTACATTTGGTTATTTAATTTCACCTTAACAGTTTCAGAGAAAATTTCAGGGTATGTATTTCTTAACACTGTCTTTTCTCCAAGTATAGGCGATCTCTTCTAGTCTTTCATCCTCTGCAGAGCTGATTTGCCTGCCACTTATCTTCTCGTTCCAATCACTGTTGACATTGTAGTACAAGAATAGGGCAAAGATAAAGACCTTTTTAAACATACTACTTGAAACCTCTTTCTAGTCTGACATCAATAATTTGAATTTTCTGGTTTAGCCAAATATAAACCAATTAAAATATACATTGTCCAGTTCACATCTTTCCATTCATTCACGTGGATATTATAAGGGACATATCAAATTCCTGTATAATTGTGATGGCCACTTGAGAAGGATTTTCCTTTAGGATTTTTTTCCTCATCTATGGTTAATCTATGAATATACTACACAATCTAGAAGTTAGCTTAAATCTATGGCCTACCCTAATTTAACACTCAATGAATGACAACAGCTGTTTGATATTTTTATATGTAAATATATATACATCTTTAATTTATAATATACATATTTTATATACTGTTGGAAGACAGTTCTCCATGGATCTTTCATGTTCCTGCATGTCTCTTCAAGGCAATTGCATAGCAATCACCTTGGAAGGCAACGATAGTGCTGGTCTCTGGAGTACAAGGCAACCACAACCACTTCCCATTATAAAAAAAACCCATGTTCTCCAAGCTCAGAGGTCCTTCCTGGAAGGCACCCACTGAGTGTGTGCAGATCATCTGACCCTCTCTGCATCTCCCTTCTGGCACTGGGGTTTTGTGAACTGGCACCAAAACGACAAAACTCTGGACAGTGTTATTGCTGTAACTAACTGTCCTTTGTCTCTGGCCCAGAAGTACTGTGTCATCTATCAACATCCACCAGACTGTGGCAGCCAAGGTAACGTCAAATCTTAGAGTCCTTAGCTCCTGACAAGTATTATCCTCAGTTCTAAGAACTCAATTATAGTTTGACATATTTTCTCCTTAATAAAACTGGGCTATCCCTCCCTCCTCTCATTCTAAAATGTCATTAGGATCTCATCAACTTAAGGATTTTCTTTCTTCCTACTTAGAAAGTAAAACCAACTTTTATCTCCTTTGTCTTTTAACATCATCTCCATCCTCACTGAATAACAGCACCTTTTTATTGAATCTAAAGTTATCCAAGTACTTGGAAATGTACTTTTGGGAATAATAAGGTTATTGGCAGCTTGAGAAGTCTTTATCATCCGCTTCATCCCTTAGTTTTCATTTCCTCTTAACCCAGTTTTTCTTCCTTCATTCCAGTCTGAAATTCATTTTCTTAGTACATGAGTGACGTTTTGGTTTCATTGTGGCATAGCTGATATTATACTATCGGTCCTAAGCGATAACCTTACGCTTGCTAATTCTACTTTTCCTACCATGGCAACAAAATAACACAACCAAAACAAAAAACGGTGACTACATTTTCGTAAGCACAACTCTTACCTTTTGGTCACAAGTATACCTTGAGAAGTGGGCATTAAACTTTTAAGGAAGGAGACTTAAGTGGAATCCATTTCAAGTGGTCCTTGCTATATAGTTGGAGATTGGAAACATCTGCCCCTCAGTCTGCTGTTAGCAGCCGGTGCTTGAGGCAGAAAGAGGAGGGGTTCTTCTCATCACTGAGTTGGAACAGAAGGGAGAAGCCTCCCTGCTGGGTTGGGGAGCTGTCAGACCTGTACTCTCCAAGCACACCCCTGGCATGCAATATTGATGGGCACCATTCTTGAGGGAGGGATAGCAAGGGAAGGAAGGGGCAGTAGGTGTCAAAAGAATTTATTAACCCAGTGAGGTGCAAGAATGTAATGAATAGGGAAGTGGTGAAGCGGAATCCATAACAGGGAATGGAAAACAAAGAAGAAATAATGATAAGAATCTTTTCGTTTTCAAGATGAAAGAAGTGGTGTTGAAATTGGAAACATTTCCAAGCCTATATGGAAGGAGTGATTGAGGGAAGATTAAGATTTAACTCTGTGGAGTGATTGAGGGAAGATTAAGATTTAACTCTGTGAAACCAAAGGTCAGAGTGTTTAAATCCACATTAAGCACAAATATTACAATACATAAAACAAAGCTAGTAGAAATTAAATATAAATACGCCTGATCCATGTTTTTTTGCAACGGGCTTCACTCCTATATGTCTCATGAGTTATCTGAGATATTTAGTAAACATTCTATAAATATTAACGGCAGATGACATGGAAATGAGCACAAAGCAAAAATTAGCTGCAGAAGCAGCAATTAAGTAGAAATTTAGTAATGAACAATAATTAAAGTTTCAAAGGCTTTTCAAAGTCCAGTGACGATACTATCATAGGAAATGCTGGATGGGTTCTGAAGCCTCTAGGACAAAGCCCTCAGAGAAGTGTTTTAGTTTCCTGTCAGATTTTCTCATCCTTTGCTTGCTGTTATCCGTGAGAACTTCTCCTACACAGAAGTGCACAATTTAGAAAACTTTCATAAAAGCAATTGCATTTGCTGCTCATGGCACACCTGCAAGGGAATCAGGATAAGTTTGTGTATTACTTCTTTTTCCACAAGAGAAAAATTGAAATCTGGAGACATTCACACACTTGCCTACGGCCTCAAAACTAGTAACAGGCAAAGCTAGATTTCAAACACAAGTAATTTGGTTTCTTTCACACAGTGGTATATTTTGGGTTACTATCAGGGTTCAGGGCCTTGAGACTTTTTTTGGTCTATTTGCAAGAGCAAGCCTAAAATTACTTCTTGAAGAGAATCTGTCTCCATCCACCTCTGTGTGGAGACAAGATGCTTTCTAGTAACATACATGTCTTTTGTCAGGTCCCTCAGGATGACAATCCCACTGCCACCCTCCCCCCCCCCCCCCGAGGCTCAGCTGCCTTTTGAAGCACACGGTTTCACATATAACTGGCAACTTGAAATATTTGCACTCTAGGTATCTGACAGGGAATATCTAACTCACTTGCAATCAAAAGCTCAATTGAGCAAAAAAAAATATTTATGGAAGCCACTCTGAAGGGCGTGCCACCATTTCCCCAGACAAGCCAGAATCTATCCCTGGATTAAGCCACAACAGCTAAGTATCGTGCTCTGACTGAATTGATGAGTCCTTGAGGAATTATTTTACTGAATTTATACTTGGGCCTTATACCATCTACTTACATTGAGGGACACTACCAGGAGTCCTATGAAAACTCATTGCTATTTCAATTTAAGGATGTTGTTAATTGTATTAACAAAAAATGTCTTCTTTATGTGGAATGAAGGAAGAAATAATTGAGCTTCTCTTGGGCATATTTTTTCCTCATGGACACATGGATTTTATCACTTACCACATTCCCCTCTTGAAAGGTTTGGAATAGTAAATTCATGACCTATTACCAGGAAATATGCTGGGAATTGCACCAAATGTTTTATACTTTAACTGCTTACCTGACTTTGTTATCTTTTCAAATCTTAATTTTTCTCATTTTCTCAATCTACTTATTTACAAGTTTTTTTTCCCTCCCACTGAAAAGACTGTGTTTTCATAAATCACCTGAAATCATTTCTTTATAAGTAAGATTGCAGTATATGAACACCGTGGAGAGCAGTGAGGAAATAAGATTTACATATGCCTGCACTCCACTCTCTTCCCCCTATACCTGTAGCCTTTTATACGGCTGTATGCTCAAATAAGGACTTGAAGACTCAAAAGAGGAATGTCATTGAGTTTCACTGAGAAATAATAATGTCAAATACTGTTTTACCAACTTCCAAAAACATGTTAAAATAAATCAAAACTTTCTGCTGTATGGTTACTTACATAAGAGAATTTTGGCCCGCTATCCTAACATACTACTTTATTATTTATATTCAGTACCTATATATGATAGATAGTTTACATTGCCTCACCACTAACTCACACCTTGAACTCTTCTTACGCCAACGTCCTGCAGTTGACAAATCCAATGATTTCCTCTTCTTTTTTTTTTTTAATTTTTTGTTTGTTTATTTATTTATTTATGAGAAAGAGAGAGAGCAAGCTGGGGAGGGGCAGGGAGAGAGAGCGAGAGAGAAATCCCAAGGAGGCTCCACACTTTCAGGGCAGAACCTGATGTGGGGCTTGAACCTACGAACTGAACTGTGAGATCATGACCTGAGCTGAAACCAAGAGTCAGACGCTTAACTGACTGAACCACCCAGGTGCCCCAATGATTTCTTTTCTTCTTCTTTTTCTGTACATTTTAATTTTACGTATACCTATGTCAACCATTTCTTTCATCTTGAACATCTCTTCACATTTGATTGTTCTATACTTCCAGTCATTCATTCTTTCATTGAAAAATATTCATTGCATCGTCACTCAGTAGAAGCACCACACCAGATGTAAACTCTGTGTTGATCTGCCTTTTCCTTCCACGTTCTATTTCATTTTGCTCATCACATCCAAACTTTAATAGGAATATTTCCTGAAGCTCTTTCCCCTGGTCTCTACTTTCTGCCTCTGCATTTTTAACCCTCAGAGGATCCACCCACTGGTGACTCCCCATCCGCATCTCCGGCGTGAATCCCATATCCCTACCCGCGCACACTGCCCACATTTAGCTCAGAATTTGTCCTTCCTCCTTGAACCACTTGCGCTCACAATTTTCCCAGTGCCCAAGGCTTGGTTCCTACACCTATCCTTTGTGTTTCATTACTCTTTTGTGACACTTCTAACCGGTGGTGAAATCTTCTTTCTGAAATATATTTCACTTTCCATCCTCCAGACTCAGGCCTGGTTCTTCCCTTCCCCCTTCCCCCTTCACACCTAGCTTATTGCCATAGCCCAACCAGGCAGCCGGCCTTCAGGGAGTCTTCCTGTTCCCTCCACCAACTAACTCATCCAGCCTACCTCACCAGATCAATCTTTAAAATGCACTGTTATTCTCTTATTGCTTGGCTGCTCAGAGACCTTCCATGGCTCCCCACGGTTTCCCAAAAAAGTTCTTTTTACCTTCATATGTGGAATGTCTAAGTTGACTTTCTGGCCTTTTGAGAGTATTGCTAAGCAAGGGCAGAATACAGAGAAAAGGGCAATTAACATTGATATTTTTAATTCCAATTATTTTTCAATAAGAAATGACAAAGAGCAAAATTTCAGTCTGAGTCAGACTCATTTTTTTTTTTTAACTACTACTGGAAACAAGGCAAAAAGGTCCACGTTAGTGCCATTAATCATGGAAATTGTATCCACAGGGGAAACAGACGCTTTGTGGCGTCTTCCGAGATGTGTAAAGCAGGAGAGGTAGAAATCATGAGCACGCCCTTACAGCTTTGCTCCCTTGTCAGAGACAGCATGTCCCATCGCTGCAGCTCATTTGGGCTGCTCATCTGCCATTCAGGGTTTTCTCTTAGAGCACATTCAGTAATGATAAGGCCCCCTTGTCATATCCACTCTGCCACACGTAATTAAGTTCACGCCTCCCTTTAGACAGTTCACATCAGCAGATGACCAGCTGGAAAACATCCAGCTGGAAAAATCCCCAGTTTGGGATGCAATAAAGGGAAATCAGGGAGAAAGAAAATGGAGAAAAATGATCAAACTTGTCCTATAAATGACTTGAAGGAACATTCATAGCTTCTGATGCCCTCCCAATGTCTTCCCTGTTAGAAGTTCTGTCTCCGATCGCGTGAGGATAGAAAGGGTCTTCAGGGAGCAGGAGAAAGAAACTGTGTGCGAGACTGTACCACAGTAAGAAGCAGAGGCTTGGTGCAGTGTCTTGGTCTATATGTAAAAGAGGGACGGCATGGGACAGAGCAGAAAAGCTTCGCGGTGAGATCACCTGCCTGAGAATTCGGCCGTCCCTCAGCTTTTGACTGGGAAAAAATTGGCTCTGTGACTTGATTTCCCCGAGCCCTAGTTTTTCGATCTTTAAATTGGAACTCATCACAGGGTTGCAGTGCGGAAATAAATGAAAGTTAAAGTATGGTGAATAAATGGTACCATGTATTCTATTATTAATATATCCTAAACGACGGAAAATAAGTGACGAGAAGAACTGCTCATTATTTGACACAGTCGTCTTCTTGTGTTTGTTCCTTGTTTCATGGTCTCTCGTGCATGTTTTCTTTTGAGATCTTGAGGTTTCTCTAGCTTCATTTATATAAACAGAACTTCTCTGATGCACACCAAGTTGAACAGAGTAATTCTCTCTGCACCTGACTTCAGGCAGTATGGGTGGCAAGAAGTGATTTATAGTTTTTCCTTTTCTTTTGAGTCGAAGGAAAAGGAAAACTCAAAGCAGAAGTGTCTAGCTTTATCAATTTTTTGTTTTCTCTTTCTTTCATCTCATATGCACAATTATTCTTGCCAGGGTGCTGGCCACACCATGGGAAGGAAAACCACACCAGTCACACAATGCACACATCTTTCAGCCTCAGCGCGTCCCTGTAGCACCCCTTAAGGCCTGATTTGCAGCTGAAGATAGTGGTGATTACATGGACAATAAGAGACCCAGACACCTCACTGCTTCGGAGGATAAAGCACAAGCCATCCCTCATTTCTGTTTAAACAAAATGTCCATGTTGGCAAAGGCCTTGAGTGATGGATGTACTTAGTGCAAACCTTGACTTAGGACAAGAGAAAGAAGAAAAAAGTACATAAAGGGATCTTAGAGTTTGCTGATCTTTATTTCTCCTGTTGCAACAGAAGGGCACTCTCAGGGTCTGTGAATGTTACTTTGCATGGAGAATGAAAAAAAATGAATATTTGATGTGAGTAAATACAAGCCTTTTAGTAATTTTCTGTTGCTCAAATTTAAGGCATGAATAATGCTCAAGGAACTTTATCATTTTCTTAGGTTAGTGCTTGTGTAGGTGAAAGGACACCACCCAAGGAAAAAAAATGTTCGGGGTCCTCCGGATTATAAATGCCAGTATCTCTACCTGACAGCATGATAAAAGAGCTTTTCGGCTTTTGAAGAACAAGACTAAAAATGGGTGTTTTTCTGAGGATGAGAGAGGGAAGACAAAAGGTATAATGTGTTATAATGATAACCTAGTTCGACATTTATCACTCATGCTTTGTATCTGGAGCTCAGGGCTGGAGAGCCGATGCCTTTCCCCTTGGGAAAAACAATGATAATCACATGTAAGGATCTTCATTTCAACAAAGTCTTATTTTAAGATCTCAGTGTACTTCAGAAGCATTAATCAGTCAGACCTTAAAGCACTATTTAATACATACGTTTTATGTGGGAACTAACCAAGAGAGACCACTCTTAGATTTGTTAGAGGCCCAGACTGAAAATTGAATTTAGGACATTTAAAGTCTTCTTGTTATTTTTTACTTAAAGTAACTTCATCTTTATGACTATGATACATTCAAAACAAAGCCTTTTGACTCAATCTAATTTCTATCAATCCTAGATGCATTTAGAAAGGCTCAATATGGAGTTTATAAGGCTAAACCTAAAAAGGAGGCTGATAAGGCTTAAGTTAAGGAGAGTTACAAAAAGAAGAACCCGCAGGTTAGAATAAAATGCTAGACTGACGTGGGGGTGACAGGCCAGAGGTTAAGGGACTTTCTAATCTTTGTGACCTTTAACCTTGTAATGGGGATGGGGTGGATTCCTGAGCCAGGCCACATGAAGCTGATTCTCTGTGTCTATCCACACATCTCTCCAGACAATCTAAGGATCACATTTCTGGCCATTTTTCCAGCTATAATGGCCACATGTCCACTTGAGAAAAGATCTCTGGCCTTCGGCCCATACTCAAGATCTGCACAAGTGTCTGAAGCTTCAAAGATAAAAAGAAGCCGACGTTTTATAGGTCTAGGGAAAAAAGGGTATGCTAGAAGCAGGGCACTCGAGACATGTTGGGTTTATTCTTTCTATTGCACAATTCTCCTCCAGGTCAGACATTGATAAAGTCAAGCGCACCAGAAAAAGCATATTTACCTCATATTTTCTTTCCTGTGTACAGTCACATACATTTCGTAGACTCTCCCTTGGGGAATGGCCCCAGCGGGAATCAGCAAGCTTACTCCTGAATAGCAAAAGAGAAAAGCAGTCACATAAGACCTATGAATCAAAAGGAAACTTCACAGAATGCCTTTGAAGCAAGTGAAAGGGAATGAGGAGATTTTGTGGCCATGCAGCTACAAGCCTGCTTTTTCTCTAAAGACATGTAAATATTCATAGCTGCCCTGCTTTCCGTCCTTATTGGTCTTATTTGTTACCACAGCTCCCTCTGAACTGTTCTGGAATTACTCAAAGGAATGATGTAATTTTTTAAACTCTTGTTTTATTTAAGGAATAGACAGATGGTTCCACTGTTGTTTTCCTTGTAAAATGAGGGGAAAACCAACAACCGCTCTTAAAATTTCAAACAGCTGTAATGATGCATCATTTCTAATTTAAGAAAAAAAAATCCCCACGAAATTCAAAGTCAGGGAAATGCTAACCTCAATAATATCAAAAAACACTTATTTCGGAAATATCTGGCCAGCATCAGTGTTTTTCCGTAACAGAATAATAATTGGTGGAGAACTTCTTTCATCACACATAACTCTAGAAAACGAACAGACAACAAACTATGACTAGTTTTTAGTCAATGCAGGTCAGGAGGGTGTTTACTCAGTTGCTAATGGACACCATTTTGTAGGACTAGGGGATCACGCTTTGTTCTAAATTCACTGGGCCTATCGCACTTCTTTCCCATTTGAGCTTGTATCAGAATCACTTGCAGTGCTTGCTAAAACACAGATTACTGGATCCTGGCGTTTTTGACTTATCGGGCCTACCAAAGTTGTACTTCTAGAAAGCTGTAGGGTGATGCCAATGACATGATGCCTGTGGACACACTGTAAGCTGCCCGTGGACACACAGAGGTGCCCGTGGACACACTGTAAGAACCACCGGCCGGCATCACTGCGGGATCATCACAAAGAATAATTCTGGGTGGGCAACAACCTGTAGACACCCGTCTTTGTGATTTTATTCCAATAAATGCAGTTTACTTTCAGCTCACTAAAAACTGACAGAGCATCGCTGTGAGTATGGTGTTTGGCAGTACTGTGAATGACACGAAGTAAAAGACAGTGTTCCTGTCTTTGAGTAATTTATACTTGAATTAGCAAGGGAATGGAATATGCCGAATGAGCACAGGGCAGTAAGGAAACTTGCCCGACCATGTTGGAAAGTCTCAAGAATGAAGAATGGAGACTTAAGGAGGAATCGTTACTCAGAGGCGTTTGTGTAACCGGTTGGAAATGTTGAGTCACGGCCTTCCGGAGAAGGAAAGTCACATAAAAGCTCAGTGCTGTGGGAAGCGCAATGTCACAATAGGGGACAGGATGGTTTGCTGAAGCACACAGTGGAAGCAGGAGGGCCACATGTGAGGCTACCAGCCCTTGGTAGTTTTTTATTTTTCCTAATGGGAGCAATAAAATGTACCTTTATGTTACAGGGATGAAATAAAGCTATGAATGTAAAGTGATAAGAATAATGCCTGATGCATGTTAGGTAGCTTGTTATAAAGTAATGTATGTAAATCACCAATGCTTAGGACATAGAAAGTATTTAATACATGCAACCTCCTTCCTTTCCACTTAAGAAGCCTTTATAATAATTCATATATGAAAAAGTCACAGGTGTGAAAGTGGGAAGGAAAGGTAGAATCCAACAAATATCATGAAAAAAAAAAACTGCCTTGAGAATATATAATGTTTAAACAATAAAAATCAATAGAGCATATTTTGATCTATCCATCTGATAGACTTTTAGAAATATATTTTAAATCATGATTTTAAAGAGTATACAATAGCATGAGAATTAAAGAGAAAAAGGCAAAAAATATATATATAATGTATAATCTCAGCTATGTAAAATGCATAGATAAAAGGAAAAATGAGATTCCCTTAAGTATTTTAATTTATTAAAATATACTTTTAAATGTATGGTGTGACAAACTGGCAAGGCATTGAAATAAGGGACTGAATAAGAGAAAGAATCAAAGACAAGTTCATATTCAGATCTGCAGACCAATCGGTTCTGTATATTATTTGGCTGTATGGCTATTTTTACACTATATTATTTTCTTATGCCACATGAGGACTTCAGGTCAATCAAATTGTTTCTTATTGCTGTATTGTCAAAAGAGCTAAGGTAGAGTCACAGAGGAATCCCTTAACCCTCTTATGGCCAATAGATAAAAACCCATCGTTAATACCGATAAATGAATAACAAACATTAATCAAACATTATCAGTCACTAACTTAAATTTACCATTGAAGTCCTTTATGGCACTTATACTGTAGAAGCAGGTAACTAAATAATAAGCTGAAAACTCAATTATACTACAGATATACACTACACATAATGAGGCTGTGATTCCAGAGAGATTGATCAGAAGAGGGAGCGAGTACCTTACAAATACCTTGAGGTGGAAGATCGTATAATAAAGAGTTAAGTTAATAAATGAAGATTTGATGTCTACTATGATGTTCTCTGATCTCAAAATTAGTATTCTGAAGTATTGCTTCCTACAGTAAATTGGAAGTGAACCAACTAATATGTTTTCTAATTAATTTGTCCTTTTAAAGTGTGATGACAACGGCGAGCACTTCTGGCTTGCCGTTGCCTTCTGAAGCTCTATTAAAAAGAAGGTCAATGACAGTTCCAAATTAAATCTTGGCAGAAAGTTGTGAGTATAATATTTCTAGAGGAAGTGTTTTCCGAGTTGGCTGGAGGAAGATGAATGGTTTGGCTGACTTTGTCTGAAGTAATGTTGATCTACATCGAAAGTAGATTTGGGTTAGATTAGGCTCCAACTAACTTTTCAGGCCTAATGAAAACAAACAGATAAAAAAAAAGATTTGGGTACAAACATACGTTCTCAAGATCTACGTGATTTCAACCTCTAGGAATTACCTGAATTGGGAACAATCAGGTGACCCCCGAGAGAGTTGAAGGTGCCAAATGCAGTACAGGATGGATCCGTCTGCCTTGCTAGACTCTGATTCTTCACGTTGAGCGCCTCGTTCTCCAACAAAGATTGGGTCATCTGAGGAGACAGCTTTGATGCAAACTCAGACAGGTCATCTTGAGGGGTGACAGCACCGGAAGTGTTGTACACTTTGATTTTCAGGTTGGGCAGTGGATCCAGAATTGGAGAGTTGGTCATTGGGATTTTGTCTGAGACATCATGCAAGGCATAGACAGGTCCTCTGTACATGGCGGCAGCTGATGTGAGGTCTGGGGGTACCACCAGGAGATCTGAGTCAGAAAGAGAAAGGAAGTCCATTTGCATTCTCCATTCAGGTAACTTCTACTAGTCAAGCTCACCTTGGTACTTTCTGAGCCAAACACAAATGAACAAATGAATATTCGAGATGTTTAGACTCTAAGGTTCTGTTGAAAACAGGGCAATGAGATAACTACAATCCATTTTATTGTTGGCTACAAATTAGGAGACGAGTTCATTCTGTATTTTGCCTTGAAGTCTACTCATTGTTCCTAAGGTATTTAGCTATTTCAACAGATTGAATTCGAAGATAGTGATCTGCATTCAATGACTTAGGTAATAGTTTTCCTTGTCTATACTGGATTTGAGGTCATCTGTAGACCACTATATTCATAGCTATGCAAGCTGTATTGTCAAAAGGCAAAAAAAAAAAAAAAAGGACGGGGATGTAGGAAATCAGTCAACCAATCTGTGTATTCTTTTAAAGCAAAAGTTTAAAAGTATGACATAGAAACCTGTTAAGACAAAAAAAAATGATTTGTGCATCTTGTCACCTCTAGTTTGTTATATGAATGAAGTCAACAGAGTAATGACCCTGATTTTGTCTGAAGTAATGTTGACCCAAATCAACAATGACCCAAATGTCTTCATGGAGCTAGTGCTCTGGCTAAACTACATGACTTGAAAGTCCCCGATTTTGGCACCACACAGGGATGCTGGTCACATGCATACATCACAGGTGTGGAGTGCAACGTTAACTGACCTTGTCTCGCTGCCTTGATGTTCACAGGCTGAAAGCCTCCATTGAGCGCCGAAGAGTCAATAATATCAGACTCAAAGTCACGATGATTCTTGCGATACACAAATAGGGCCACAACTACAGAAATGGCCAGGCAAACTATCACAGCTATCACAATGCCAACATACAGAGCGACATCATCTGAATCGGGAGCAGCTGGAGAGGACAAGGAAACATTGGACCAACTGCTTAGAGAAATTTCCCACAGATCACATACATATTGTCGGTAATTTTTTTCCGACATTTATTGCCTTTTTTATAGGTTAATTTCAAATCTATTTCAAAAGCTATATAAAACGACTGTGGCCTTTCAGTGGAAAATTATCTCTGATTTCTTTTCCTTTCTCACTCTGCATCTACCCACCCACTAATCTATCTTAAATTGGGCAGCATAACAGACCATTTATTAGAAGGCATAAAAAGAAACTGGAACTAAAACCATCCCAACCCATAGGGGAAAAAAAGTTCACTACTAATTTCAGGTGGAAAAGTTTGGAAGGCTGCTTTGAATTCACTGATAGTTCTCTAAAAAAATAAACATCAATATCCTGTTAGAAATATCTGGCATGTTCTGAATCTGTATATTTATTGAATCAGAATATGTTTTTAAGTATTATTCAAGTCAAAAGGTTACTTCCCACAAATAACATTCTTCTCACTTTCCCCTAAATCAGTGAACAGATGGGTGAGAACGGTATATGTAACTAAGCAAAACAAATACTAGGAGCAAACACATTGGATTTTAAAGATGTGCTTTCAGAAGATTTGGAGAGCAGAGGTCATTGTTGATAACACTAGACTTTTGATACAGATTCAGTATTACCTCTGAGAACTATGAGGGTCTCATGGTCTCTGGTCAGCGATTTACACTTAGCCACTTGTTACCAAATCAAAATGTCTGTATGGTGCAGAGTAAGATAAAGGCCTGGTTCAGTGATCATAAAGGTCAGACTACCCTAGAAGGCAATTGAGCATTTGACCAACACAGTGTGCAATCGGTCGGGAGATCTGTTTCTGGGTAAAGCAAGAGGACAATTCCTGTAAATGTTCATCTTGCCTTGGGGGCATAGAACATACTTGGCTTCAACTGCAAAAGGTGATAGAAGCTGATAATTGAAACAAAACGAACAAGATTAAACCTTTCCAGAACCCCGCAGACACCTTTAAGTCTCTGTTTTTAGTATTTTGTGACCCACAAAAATTTTCAGCAGAGGTAACCAAAGCTTCTCCACTCACTATAAAAGAGGTGATTTTACACTGGTATTGCAAATAGTCAAGAACAACCTTTTTATGCTCAATTTTATATACACGTGCAGTTTGGAGGAAGGGAGTTTTCAGATATGTGAGTCCCATGGCCTCCTAAAAGCTGAAGAGCCCCTATTCTGTCCACTACGACTCACAGCCACATAGTTTATGTAGGGGAAATGACTCATCATTTAGATTGCCAGTGGCTCACCCAAACTCTTGTGTCACAGTTTCTTTGACACGTTGACAGTTTAAAGGGATTCCCTGTTAGAAACTGCTCTCTTTCAGCATTTTGTGTTTAAATATACTGTATGTGAGAGACATTTCTTTTTTAACTATTATCTTTCCCAAAGTTTCCAGAATATCAACTTTCCCATCAACTAAGTCAATATTGACAGATCTTTCCAGAATACTAGTGACAGCCCAAACACTCTTGGTTGTATGAGCACTGCTTTCCAAGGGCTGACCGGACGTTGCTGCTGGGTAATATCTGAAGTCCTGCAGCAGTATTCTGAACTCCAGCCAGAACATTACATCTAAATCCTTGGGGATTTACTTTATCAGGCTGTAATTACTTACCCAACATTCATGCTTCCTAACTCAACAGATCTGCATTTTCTCAACCCTTTACTTTTTAGCATTTGAACCTGGCCCTTTATTAGATCAGCACATTTCATGATATGGTTTGTCAGCTATTGGGACTGAAGCTTTGAGTGGTAGACTGATAGATTTTAAAGCTGGCAGAGGCTTGAAATGACCCTTCTTTCTTCTCCTCGGTGGTGAAAATCTAATTTGTTTTTCATGTTAGAATATATTAGGCGCCTATTTCCTGTGTGCACATCTGTGATCTAAAGAAAGGTAAACTTGAACTGGGGGCAATAATGTTAAATGATTATTCAGCAACATAAAAACTAAACATCAAACTTACAAGAAAATCCATATTCATTCTGGGTTCGCTGTTCAGTTGAGATAGGATAAAGGAAACCTTGAAAAGAACAAAAAAATGAAACAAAAATGGGAACAAAATCAAATTAATGAGGGAAACAAAATAAGAAGCATGAAAAATGGTTTAATTAAAAGAAAAGGAAAAGAAACCTGTGGTCCTTTAAAATACTGGTTCAGTACAGAATTATGATTTTGCATCTCCTGTCTGCTCTGGAGCCTTACCAAGAATTAATAAGTAGGCAGATTGAATTTCAGAGCAAAACTGGTCTCGAGTCACTAACTTTGGAGTGCTTAAAGTCTTTCTTTTATTGAGCATAAACTCTAATGGATCTAATTTATTTCAGACATCAAGGGTCATTAGCATAAGGAAAATCTTTTTTCCTTATCCCTGCCATATGCTTTAATTCCCAGGACATATTCAGTAAGGCTCTAAGCAGTTTTTTTCTTTTTTTCTTTTTTATTTAATCATAACAGCTTGCTCTTGGTCTAATAGAACTAAAGAAGACCTGTCATCATTGGTCAAAGGTTAAATACCCATTTGCTGAGCTGAGCTGAGCTGAGCTGAGCTGAGACCACCCTTCCTCCCTCCATCTCAAATCCACCTTTTGGATTTTTGGTTGTTTCTTGTTCCTCCATTTAATAGGAATCCAATAGGTTTTGCCCAGGGACTGAGCAGTTTCTCAATGCAACGGAAACTGGATGCTTTTTATTTGAAATCACTCAAAAATCAATAGGGCCTAGAGGTTATAAGGTTATTTATTTCAGGGCTTCAGAGGAATAGTGTAAATTGGGAAAAATAAAAACCTCATCTCAACAATAAATGCACAGGTAACACTAGCCTTTTTTATTTTTCTTTCTTTTGAGTATATTCTAAGATATGAAGGAAGATGATGATGATGATGATGATGATAAAAATAATGTCAAGAAGAAGGCGGGGGGAAACATTTTAAAAACGTGGAATACAAATCTAAAACTTTTAATATGTAAAAATTTAAAGGTATAACTTATAACTGGTACCTCCAGTTTCCTAATATTTAATATTCTATAACATATGAATTGATCAAATGATACAGCGCCATTTGGATTAATCAAATGAAGATGACACGAATTAAACTTTCCTAGTAATGCTCAAGGGCAAAAACTGTAGAGAGTCTGTAAGAATCACAATTAATTTGCTCAAAATTAAAGGTCTGTAATGCTCTAATACCAAAGGTAACTCTAAATCATGCCTTAGGTAGATCTTCTGTAGTTTGCAGAACACTCAGCTTTTATAAGCTATTTACCTATTTGGGGAAGTAATTCAGGAGAAACATGCCGTGCTACCTTAATGAAAGAGAGGTTTGCTGTAGCACAGACAAGTTTGCTCTGAATTAATTTTTAATGCTTTATTTTAGAGCAATGATTGCAACCTCCTACTCAGTTTTATAAATATTATATTTCTTATTCCAGTTGTCTGAGTCCATGTATTAGGTTTGATTTTCATTTTTAAACACTTCTGTCTGGTAATAACCTTTTTCCATTTGTATTCTGTGAACTCAATAAAAGGACATCTGGGACATATACAGGCACTAGAAGAAAGGTTATTTATTTTGAAACCTAAAGATGTAAGACAATATGAGTTCACTGCTAGCAGAGGAGAGGAGGTAACTGATGTCATCATTCTGGTAGGGAAGGTATTAAGGAGAGGGGTGTCAAAATATTCATTTCTTGCAGATTAGAAGGCCTGGCAACAACTGTAAAATAGGATATCTGGGGATGGTCCGTTGTTCATCTTGAAAATTTTTATCACAATCAGCATGGGCCTGCTGGAGTACGCAGAAGAATTGTATCTGAGAGAGGGAGAACACAGATATAACATGGTCTGAAATTTCTCCCTGTGAGGCAGTTCTGGGTTTGCCTTGGCTTTTACCTCTACTTCCCAACAGAACGCCTGTTTTTGAAAGCAGACCAAGGAATAGTAAATAAGGAACTTTATAATTTTGCTTTTAATCTCAACTTTCCCATGTTTATGTAGAGCTGGACAACTCAAAAATATTTTGGTAATTTATGGCATTCATCTGGGACTATATTTCATTCTAGGCACAGAATTGGAACTCATTCATTCATTCATTCACCTAACAAATACTCTTGAAGCCTATTGTATACTGGGTTCTATTCTAGGCACGGGGTACAAGGACAAACAAAAATGGGAAATGTCCCTGCTTGTGTTCTAGTTTAACAGAAAATAAGTAAAAATAATAAATAAGATCAACTCAAATGCTGGAAAATTTATTTTAAGAGATAGAAAAAAAGAATGTCATGTGATTGGAGATAAAGGGATGACCACCTTAGGATTTCAGGGAGCAATTTTTTGTTGAAATGGGATTTGAGCTGAAACTTGAACATGAGAAAGAATCAGCCAAGTTGAAATCATGAGGGACTGATGCTCCTCAAAGAACAGCCGTGAATGCAGAAGTCCTGACATAAAAATGGAGGGGTGCCTGGGTGGCTCAGTCAGTTGACCATCAGATTCTTGATTTCAGTTCAGGTCATGTTCTCACAGTTTGTGGGATCGAGTCCCATGTTGGGATCTGTGCTGACAGTGCACAGCCTGCTTGGGATCCTCTCTCTCCCTCTCTCTCTGTTCCTCTCTCTCTCAAAATAAAATAAGTAAACATTAAAAAAATGGAGTGGGTGGAGGGAAGCGATTGAAAGGAAAAGGGAGGAGGCAGGCTCAGAGGGGTGAGGGGTAGCCAGGTCCTGTAGGCCTGGTGGGCCAGGATGAGGCATTTTGATTTTATCCTAAATGAAATACAAATCCCATGATCGAATGTAATTTTGAAAAGATTGTTTTGATTTTCCTATAGGTAATGGAGAGCAAAGGGAGCAAAGTGACAGGGCTTTATGGATGATTTCTATGACACGTGGCTTGGGAGATGTCTATCAATAGGTGTATCAATGTAGTTGATAAAGTGTTTGCTTGGAGGTTGTTCCAAAATAAAATAGAAATTAAAAAAAAAAAATGGAAGTCTCACTACTAGTTATTCCTCATAGCCATTTAGGGCCAATCTAGCCAAACTGTTATTTTCCTACATGGGGAAATTTAAAACAGACCAGAGTATTAAGTATACTCACTAATGGTTCAACACCCCAATTTACTCTGTTATGGAAACACTGATAAAGAGTTTTTGGAAGGCAACTCTATAAAAGTTTTTCCATCCTTTTCAGAACACTTCTGCAGCTACAGAACTAAAACATCACTTAGGAGGCTGGAAATCAGAAAAGAAGGGGATTACTGTTCCATCCCCTAAACGAGGGGAACACAGAATCACTTTCTAGAGTTTGTTTTTATGCTTCTCCATCTGATCCGTCTCTCACGGAGCAACAGGGGACATTTTCCTCGGCTAATGAGGTGACCCTGCTGAGAGCGGTCCTAGCAATAATGAAAAATAACATCTCTGGCAGAACACAGTGCAAAATAATTGTTTTTCGTGTCCCAATCAACAGCCTGGTTCATAAGTTAGGGATTTCAGTTAACTTTCCTATTACTTGAAAGTAAGGCCATCGGAAAAGGCACCGGAGTTGCTGGCCAAGGCAGTGAAATGGAGCTTTTCATTCTCATGGACTTCAGATTACATCCTCGCTCTGCCGTTTCCTTAGCTGTGAGAGCTTGGTCAAACTGTTTCACTTCTCTACGTATCAGTGTTCTAATCCATGGAAGAGGACACGGATCCTTACTCCCACAGAACTGTGGAAAGGAGAAATGAGACTTGTAAAGGGCTGATAACACTGCAAGCAATTGATAAATGACAGCTCTATCAATGTCATTAGGATGTACACTGTAGGAACACTAAGACTCTAGGTTCTTTTTTTAAGAAAGATTTTTAAAAATTTTTTATTTATTTTTGAGAGAGCAGGAGACAGAGAGCAAGTAAGCACATACACACACGCACGCACAAATGGGGGAGGGGCAGAGAGAGGGAGACACAGAATCTGAAGCAGGGTCCAGGCTCTGAGCTGTCAGCACAGAGTCCGACATGGGGCTCGAACCCACGAACTGTGAGATCATGACCTGAGCCAAAGTTGGATGCTTAACTGACTGAGCCACCCAGGCGCCCCAAGACTCTAGGTTCTTAAAGGGATTCTATATGTAGAGTCAGCTCAGCCCATTATTTAATGAGTGATGTTAGCGAATGTGTTTGAATTGCAGGTTCCCTAGTTATTCCAGAGACAAAGAGCCCAGTTTTTGTGAGAAACCATAAGCAATGCACTTTTTTAAGTACTGTATAGTCTTTCATGCTCTCCTATGAAAGAGGTTTATGGCCTTTGTGGCTTCTGGCATCCATGCAGTGGCATGTTTCAGAGGCAAATTTCCAGGGCCAGAGTGCAACTTGATGCTAAAACAATTTCTCAACCAGAGGTGGTGCCACTTCTAAAGTGGGGGGGAGGGCGGTGTTTGGAAATGGGGCAGGGCTGGGATGTTTTGGTTGTCATAATGATTAGGGTGTTGTTTATGGTATTTAGTGAGTAAGGGCCAAGGATACCGAATGTCCTGCAATGGGAGGAACAGCCTAAAGAAGAACTGTCTGGAACAAAACTCACCTCCATCAGTAACAACTTCCAAAACCTTCTGTCTTGGACTGAAAGATGGAGCAGAGGCCCCGGGCTCAGGGGAGGATGCAGGACTTGCCCCACTGGTTGTGGGAGCCCGAGTAACTGCACCTAGGGGAAGCCACCCCCACAGCAGTGCTTCTGCCATGGGAGATGCTCGTGATCTACGACCTTCTTTTTGTTAAACGTAATTTTAAAGAACATATATCGTTCAATGGAGAGATTTTCCTGATCTGGGAGAAAAGAGATTAGAAGAAGTCTGATTGTGGAGAGAAACTTTAAGTGAATTCTGAAACTTGAAGCAAGTTGGAAACAGTTTGAAAACCGAAGCAAGAGTAGGATGCCTTTTTTTTTTTATTTTTTAAATTTTTATTTGTTTTTGTTAGAGAGAGAGAGAGCGTGAATGGGGAGGGGCAGAGAGAAAGGAGACACAGAATCCGAAGCAGGCTCCAGGCTCTGGGCTGTCAGCACAGAGCCCGATGCAAAGCTCGAACCCACAAGCTGTGAGATCATGACCTAAGCCGAAGTCAGGACGCTTAACCGTCTGAGCCACCCAAGCGTCCCAATAGTTAGATGTCTTGAAGAGTTAGTGAAATGCTCCATATGCTAGTAAACATCTTGTAACTGCTCAAGACACCATTTTAGGGGTTATCCAGTCCAACCTTTTTCAGATTAGGAAACTGAGTCCCAAAGGTGAGAAGTGATATTTTAAAGTAAGCAGAAGTGTTGAGATTAAAATTTGGCTTCCACTCAGTCATCAATTATGTGGACAGTGTGCAAGTTATGCATTGTAAGACTCTCCGTGGCTCCATTCATAGCTGTGTGGGCTGTAGATATGGATTGTTAATATAATGGTTTTCCAGCTGATGGTGGTAAAGTGACTTGGGGAAGGAGTGACTTTTTCTAATTCTCACAAGCTCATCCTCTAGACTAGAGGTGGGGTTGCCCATATTTTTCAGCTGATGTCCAACTATTATAAAAGATGAGAACCCATGCCCAAGTATCTTAAAAAAGGAAGTGAACTTTCCTTGGTTTTATACTGTAGGAAGTAACATCAAGTACTTATCCTTAAGTACATGGCTCATAATCATGTAATAATATGTCTGAACATAGCCTATTTGGTGTGTTTATATTTGGGAAATTTCAAAAACAAAGCCAGAAACTATACATAAATCTTCATTTCTCAAATAAACAGCAACAGCTTTGATTTTTCTAGTCTTTTAAAAAATTTTCTTTTCATGTGATCGAGATAATAGACAAGAGCCAAAATGATGATGAATTTATGATTAGTTTTTTTTAAGAAAGATAATATAAACTGTTTTTATAAGTAGTATCCTAAGAGAAAAATTATCAAGCAAATATGCTGATGTGAGAAATGTCAGGACCTCTGAGCATCACTGGACAGATTTAAATTCATCAAAATCAAGTCTATGCCCTTTTTTTTTTAAATTTTTTTTAACGTTTATTCATTTTTGAGAGACAGAGAGAGACAGATCATGAGCGGGGAAGGGGCAGAGAGAGAGGGAGACACAGAGTTGAAGCAGGCTCCAGGCTCTGAGCCTACAGCACAGAGCCCGACGCGGGGCTCGAACCCACAAACCGTGAGATCATGACCTGAGCCTAAGTTGGACGCTCAACTGACTGAGCCACCCAGGCACCCCAAGTCTATGCCCTTTCTAACTCCCAGGAGTTAAAACAGATCATTGATTAGAATTTCCTATCCTAACCCCTCTCTATCTGCATACTAAGGAGCCAGAGCATCAAGTGGTGAAGGGACTTGCCTAACATCACAAGTCTGGTGAACCAGAAAAGCAAGGGGCAGATCCCAGTTCTCCGGCAATAGCCTCAACAGTCTATGTAAGTACTGTCCAGGTATTAATTAGTAAATTCAAATGACAAGAGACAAGGATGTAATAGAAAAGGGCTTGATATGTTCATGGATTAATTTGCAATTCAGTGGTTGAATGAGGTAATGCTAATTATTTAAACTCTAAAACACCTCTTCATTGGAAACATTATCATTGATATTCATGAGAAAGGCTAAAATAAGATTTTCATGCCTAAATGAAGCAACTTCCAGGCTACACCTTTTGTTTCAAGAGTGGGGCAAGCTAAGAGGCACGCTGAACTTGGGAGTTTCGACTCTGATGTAGTTGGAGAACCATGCTAGAATGATGGAGCTGTTAATGTATGATAATCACGTTGTATTTGGCACAAAAGGTTACAATAAGTAAATATTTAAAGAAGAAACATCATTCCCTGCAAAAAGATGCCAACAAGAAAAAGGAATAAACACCAATAATTGCAGGGACACTACACATCAGAAGAAAATCATGTTTTAAAACAACAAAAGCTGACAGCCACTTGCTTCCAGCATCCAAGAGCCCACGTGAAAAAAATTCAATTCTATGCCTCTATTTCTTCTGTTGCAAAATAGAGTTCTTATTAGAGGATTAGCAAAGGTTTGTAAGGTTATTTGTAAGGTTATTATTTGTAAGGTTATTATTGTAAGGTTTTTATTATTTGTAAGGTTATTGTTATTTTTAAAATATTTTTATGTTAAGTTTAATTAAATTGAAACAAGTCATTTTGCTTTAGGTTGGTCAGCAGATCCAGTAGCTTGGAATCAGAAGCAACTTATGCCAGGGCTTAAAGTCAGTACATTAGATGGAAAGTGAATAAAATTAAAATTAACTCTGAAATTTCTTGAAGTTAAAATATATATGATGCAGTAATTTTTTTAATGGTTCAGTCATTTTTATGCCTTCCAAAGTTTGAGAACCCCTGAGCCGGATTTAAGGGACACTCTAAAAGGAAAGCCTAGATGTAAATGTCTGGGAATTAAAACTCTGTCTTCAGATTTGCTATCAAATCTCTAGCCAAAAAGGCGATAGATGGAGTTTTGTAATGTGTTCCTGCTTGCCCTCAAGATTTTTTCAATATATTTCAGTATGGAGCTGCTTCTATGACCTTAATGCATGTAAATAGATTTTATGACACCACCAGGATTAACTAGAATGGAGGATTAATTAATATCTTACAGGGGGGCTATTATGAAAGTTATAAATATGATACAACTCAATTGTAGTTTATAATATCATTAAGTGTGCTCTATAAAAGTACATGTTTTTAAATCATCAAGTTTCCGGTTAGTTTTAGCATATTTATGTATCTGAAGTATACCAAACCATTTCATAAGGTCTGTCCTCAGTTTTACGATCCTAGCATTGGAAAAATCTTTTTTCCCCATGGGTTCTTCCCTCTCCTTGACCTGGCTGCTTGGTCTTTATTTTTGCCAGTGGCTTTACACACAGCCAAGATATGTGATTTTTCTCACATTTCTTCTGATGCGAATGTTCATATTAAAAACCTCAAGGGCCATTCAAAACAAACATGTCCAGATTTTGTTTTTTTTCCCTTTTAGGTTGGTTCTTATCTAGCAAGCCCATCAGGACTGCACTAATGATGTCAGAGGTCAGGTCTGTCAAAGACACTCATGGTCATTTATTATAATTTACCACTCTTCTGAGGGTTTATTTATTGACAGGGGCTTAAGGAACTCCAAATAAATGAATACATAAATCCTAGGACATGACAACAAAAATTGAAAAGAACATTTGCTTATCACTGATGTCAGTTATCTAAATTGCCATGGTAATTCCCTCCCTCAGACTTACAGGACAGTGCCTCAAGAAACTCATCTGCAGTCCTGTTCCTATGGTAACAACCACGCCCTCCTGAAATTGAACAGCAGGGAATTAACATCTCAGGATGTAAAAGCCTTATCTCATGACTCACAGTAGTTGAAGAAGAAACGTCTGAAATTTCACCCAGCAGTTGAGTAAAATCAAACCCACAGATCAGCTGCCTAAGTGTTTTTAACGCAATAGACCCTATGCTCATCAATGCTTCTGAAGAAGAATAAATTATCAAATTCAAAGGCGATGATGCTGTCTGTAATCTATGGTAGGGGAGACACATCTGACAGAAAAAGTAAAACGAGGAAGAGTCCTGAAGCAAAGAGGCTGATCTGTAGTATACATCACTCTATCTGCTGGATTTTTAGGCAAAAGGAAAACGTAAGCAAAAGCCCTGGCTCTGGACCTTCGTGACCTTGAAGGAATCTACACTTTGCTGTGGTCGTGAAACGTGGCACCCTTCTTGATTCCTTTGGAGTTTCCTTTCCATCCTAGAAGCTGAAGACCTTGCACTTGTCCTCTTCCACTGATTTGTTTGGGTCCCTACAGGTATTCAGCAGGTTTCTGTGGGCTGAACTTTCTAACCACATCCCTGCTTTCAAAAACAGGAAAATGTTTTACCAGAAAGGAAAAACACTAAAGCAAACCGCACTCATGACACCGGAGACTGCAGAGCACTGTGCTGGGCAGCTAGTCCACGTACAGAATATTTATTTGCCAGCTGGGACGCCACGCGTATCAAGGATTATACAAGCACAGCTATGACATCAACCGCTTCCAAACTGTAGATAAAAGCACTCACTGTCTGACACTCACATTATGCTTTCCTATCAAATTGCTGTGTTGACAAGAATCTCACTGAAAACTGACTAGCACCTTCTCAAATGCCTGCCGTGGCGGTTATAAACACATCATTCTAAAGTCAAAAAGAGACTATTTGTAAGGTAAATTATTTCCCCACAATAAATGCACCTAGGATTCTGGAGGTCCTGGTATGCAGTGTGTCCACACCACAATTAACAGAGTTCTGCCACTTTGTCTGTATGTGAGAACTAATGGAAGAGCTGTGTTACATGCAAATTTTTTAATGAGTAGAAAGTGCTAAATTTGCAGACTGCATAACATTTTAATTTCCCAAAGTCAGGGAGTTCACTGATGCAGACACAATTCTAGGCAGTTCTTATTTGTAAATTGCTATTTTAAATTTGTCTACTGTGCCATAAGCTCTCGTCAGAAAGAAGAAGTAATTCTAAATTCAGATTTGAACTGTTACACATCCGATGTGGGACTCCAAGCTTCATATGGATTAAAAACTAAAGTCCATAGCTCCTGTCATGTAATTATCGGAGTATGTTCATAAATATAGATATATAAAACACTACTTCTGGACCAAGCTGCATATATAGTTTTGGATTGCTGTTTTCTTTTCTTTTCTAAAATGTTTATTTATGTATTTTTGAGAGAGAGAGAGTGAATAATTGTGGGAGGGGCAAAGAAAGAGAGGGAGACACAGAATGTAAAAGCAGGCTCTCTAGGCTCTGGGCTGTCAGCACAGAGCCTGATGTGGGGCTCTAACCCACGAACCATGAGTTCATGATCTGAGAGAAGTCAGAGGCTCAGCCGACTGAGCCACCCAGGTGCCCCTGGAGTGCTGTTTTCTAAAGGAAGAGGTAAGCATGGATTAAAGCATTATATGCCAACCATGACAATGTAGATCTTACTACAAATTTATTATAGAGATTATAAAAGTTAAGAGTAATTGTATTTCAACTTAAAAGGTAAATATTGTCATTGGCTTATCATTTTTGGAGATTTTCAAGTGCTTTTTTCTTCTTCTGTATTTCTTTTTCTTTCTCTTTGTCCAGTGTTCTCTCAATCTCTCTGTCTCTGTCTCTCTTTCTGTGTCTGAAACCATTTTATATGAATCCCATTTCAAAAATGTATTGCAGAACCAGGGGCTGCTTTTATATAATTTTAGAAATGGTATAAAGAAACCTATATTTGCAGACAGCACAACGGACCTTCCAATACTGCCTTATGAATAACATACAGTATTCTATACCATTACTAAGTAAAATCAGTGTAATCTGTTAAATTTCTCATATGGAGCATGTGTGTTTAGTTTTTTTCAATGGTGAAAAACACACCAAGTCTACCCTTTCTTGTTTGATATGATCCATTACCATTTAGCATACCTAAGGTCTCCAGTTTTTCTTTTTTTTAAAAATTTTTATCTATTTTTAATGAACAATGTGCTTATAAGCCAAAAAGGTCCAACTTCTTTCTGGAATAATTGATTCTGATGTCTTCCTTAATAATTTATTCCAGTGAAGTAACACAATTTTTGGAAGTTCTTAATTTGAATGTAGGGTCTCCAGGATAGGAACTACTTTTTCATCCCAATGAATGTATAACCAGTGTAACATATACATGATATACGTTACACTTCAGTATCAACTAATGTGTATGGATGGCCTAAAAAATTGAGTGGGGCTTCTGAAATTGCTTAAAGACCATGACCTTGTTTCACAAATGAAATTACACAGCATCACATAATGAATCCAATTCATCAAACAGTTTAAGAATAAGTGTGCTTGCAAGGACAGAGTGATATGTACATAATAGGCAACTGGGAAATAATGCAAAACTATAATTCAGTTCCAAATCCCCATGTCTTTGAAATCCTTTTATTTATGCAATTGATTTACTGGCTATAAGTAATTCTTGCCACCCAGGGTTTTATACAACTAGGGTTTTATGTGAGTGTTTTATGCAAATACTATTTTGGTAATCAAATTTGAATTGAATCTAATTTGAAGCAAGGGGACCAATTTTCCAGGACAAGTCAGTGATATTGCTACATCTCAAATCCCAAGATTCCTGCTTCCAGGATCATGCAGTTGGTCTAACCAATCCTCAACACCTCTTTTTTTTTTTAAGTAATTTATAATTATAAACATAATGAAAAGCCAAGTATAAAGCAAATGGTGAGTAAAAAGCATATTGAAAGAGAAAAAAATTACCTGTAATCTCACTGGCTAAATATAAATGCATACATTGTATTCATCTTTTTCCTGAGCTAACTTTTACATAGTCATGACCACATGCATGTATAAATCCATATTCTGCTTTTCCATGTTAAGCCATCATGAACATTTTAGTGGCTGTATGATATTCCATGTTATGTAAGTGCTCTAATACTGGATTTTCAGGTTTTGCATTTTTTTTTTTTACAATAAATTACAAGGAATTTGTAATATATTTGATATATTTGGCGTATATCTTCTTAGGTTTTCATATTAATTGCTTAAAATTTATTCATTAAAGTAGGATTACTGGAACAAAGGGTATAAACAATTTAAAATTTTTTTTAATATTTATTTTATTATTTTATTTTATTAAAAAATTTTTTTTTGTTTAACATTTATTCTCTTTTGAGAGTGAGAGAGACAGATCATGAGTGGGGGAGGGGCAGAGAGAGAGGGAGACACAGAATCAGAAGCAGACTCCAGGCTCTGAGCTGTCAGCCCAGAGCCCAACGTGGGGCTCGAACTCACGGACTGTGAGATCATGACCTGAGCCAAAGTCGGACACTCAACCACTGAGCCACCCAGGCACCCTTATTTTATTTTTGAGAGAGAGAGAGACAGAGCCTGAACAGGAGAGGAGAAGAGAGAGAGGGAAACATGGAATCTGAAGCAGGCTCCAGGCTCTGAGCTGTCAGCACAGAGCCTGATGCAGGGCTCGAACCCACAGAAATGTGAGAAATTATGACCTGAGCCTGAAGTCCGATGCTTAACTGACTGAGCCACCCAGGCCCCCCTAGGGTATAAACAGCTCTTAACCCATATTGTCAAGTGGCTTCCCCAAATACTTATAAGAATTTATATTCCCATTTAACAAAATACAAGAGACTCCACTTCACACATTTGTTAACATTTAGCATTGTTGCACCTTTAAAATACTCAATAATCTTATAAGAAACCTCAAAGACTTTGATTAAAAATTTCGTTTGGCATTGGGGAAACATGTATTTTCTAAAGTGTCTTAAACACAAAACTAGGAATGTGAGAAACAATTTAGAAAACTTGTGATTAATTATTCAATAGAAAATTAAACATTCTAAAAACTATAGAGTCTAAGAAAAACAAAAACCTAAATTAAAACTATGAGTAAAACCAATCTCTGATATGTATTATTTAGGAATAATGGGAGATGGAAGTGAATCAACAATAGCCCAATTAAATAGTCAAAGCTATTGACTGAACATTCTATTTATCTATATATTTTTAATGTTGATTTATTTTCAGAGAGAAAGAGAGAGAGGGCAAGCAGGGTAGGTGCAGAGAGAGAAGACAGAGAATCCCAAGCAGGCTCCACACCAGGAGGAATTGATGCGGGCCTCGAACCCACGAACTTTGAGACCATGATCTGAGCTGAAACCAAGAGTGGGATGTTAACTGACTGAGCCGTCCAGGCGCCCCTAACTGAACATTTTAAAATAAAGTTTGAACTATATCTAAGTTCTACTTATTATCTTTCATATCTTTATGAAATTAAGTATAATCCAGTATAAAACCAGATTTTCTACTACAATTTTGAACTTCCATTAACAAGTAAATTTTTTTTACTTTGTTTTAATGTTCGTTTGTTTGTTTATTTATTTATTTTTGAGAGAGAGAGAGAGAGAGTGCAAGTGGGGGAGGGCCAGAGAAAGAGACACAGAATCCGAAGCAGGCTCCAGGCTCTGAGCTGTCAGCACAGAGCCCAAGGCAGGGCTCAAAGTCACAAACCACAAGATCATGACCTGAGCCAAAGTTGGACGCTTAACCAACTAAGCCAGCCAGATGCCTCCTTAACAGGTAAATTTAATTCATTTACATTACTACCCTTGATATATGATGATCCTTGGTATATACCGTCTCTTTTTAAATTTTTTAAAAAAATCTTTATTTATTTTTGAGAGAGAGACAGAGTGTGAGCAGGGGAGGAGCTGAGGGGAGGGAGACACAGAATCATAAGCAGGCTACAGGCCCCGAGCTGTCAGCACAGAGCCCGATGTGGGGTTGGAACTCACAGAACCGCGAGATCATGACCTGAGCCAAAGTTGGACGCTTAACCAACTGAGCCACCCAGGCGCCCTGATACCATCTTAATTATTGTTTTCATTTACCGTATTTTTTCTTTTTTCTTGTTCATTTCCTGCCCTTAAAAATCTTATTTTGAATTTACGAATTCACCTTTTATCTGTCAGTATTAATATTTTAACTGGTAAACTTGAATCTAACTATATGGAAATTAGAAACATTTAACTTTGATCACACTTTCCCATATGCTGTGTTAATGTTGTCTATAACTTAGTTTCTTATTTTCATTTTATTTTCTGCCCCTTAATTGGTCTATCTCTTGTTTTTGAAAAATCAATTTCTGTTTTATAATATTTTTAGTAGTCTACTCAGTGAGAGTTTGTGAGTAGTAAGCCTTCTCTGTCTTGATTGTCTGAAAAGCTTTTTAATTTTGTTTTCTTCAGCAATTTGGATTTTCTCATTCTATTTTACATGTGTTTTTACTTCCCTTTTATAAAATCACTTACTTTATCTTCCCTGTATTCTGAGATGTTTCATAAGCTCTTCATTCCAGTTTACTAATTTTCCCTTCAGCTTTATCTAAAGTTGCCTCTGATCCGATTTTTAACCTCCCCCTGAGTTTTAACTTTCAATTATGTTTACCTTTCTAGGCATTCCCTTTGATTTTCCCCCTAATCTGTTTACCCTTTTTTACATATTCTATTCTTGCATTTGTGCTTATATTCCTTTTAAAAATACAGTTTGTGTTTTTCCTTTTATTTACTTCATAATCTCATTCAGATTGCTCTGTGTCCATGTTATGAGAACACTAACTCACTTAATTCTGATGCATGCTCTCTCTTGCAGCAGACTGTTCCCTTGGGTGCTGTGAAACTGTGTATTGTAATCTCATTTTCAGGCTTGGGATACTTTTGTCATAGACCAATGCACTTGGGTTGTGGGAAAAACTCAACAGAATGGCTTGTTGTTTGCTTCTGCTGGTACCCTAGAAATTTCACCAATTATGTTAATTACTTATCTTTTGTTTTTTAGTCCTTTAGTACTATTGTATCTTAGATTCCGTGGCAGATCTGGGTGTAGGATTGTGGTTGTACCATGGGTTTAATTTACGTGAAGTCTTAATTTTTATTTTCTCTGCCATGAATTTTCCTGTGGCTTCCCTGGGCTGGTGGGTAAAAAAAAATCTAGTTATTTTTCATGGTGGGAGCAGTCATTTATGCGACCCAGCTTTATTTAGGGCTCTAGCTTTCAACTCTTGGCCTCTGGCTTTTGCAAACCCAGGGCCTCTGCCTCTGTGCCAAAGCTAAGACTCTAGCTCCCAATCCTTAGGATCCACACCCCTGTCCAATGTCCTTCTGGATTATTCTGGTATCCACTCATGCAGTTACCCCTCTCATTTTGAGTTCCTACTTTATTTTGAGGATTTCTCTTTCTTTTGAACTTGACTCATTCTCTCTCACACACATATACAGACACTCCATATGTGTGTATATGTATGTCCTTTAAGTTTTAATATTTTACCTAATATTTCTACATATTTTGAGTCAAAGGTACTTGTATTGATGGAGATGATTAAGGAAGAAATGTGACTGAATATGACTATTTTGAACACATTTCTGAATAAACATTGAGAGTAATATATTGTATATATGCCACATTGTTCTTAAGTATCAATTTGGTTTTTAAAATAAATTACCCTATATTATCTAGGCTTCTGAATTCTACTGATCTCTATTATGCACTCTGAATTTCTCCCACCTAGCTGTGTATGTCTACATATATATCAGAATCATCTGTATACAACTTCAACTAGGAATACAATTTCAGAGGTTGTATTGTATACTTTGTTGAGTGGTAACTAGCTTTATTTTGAGATAATATTGCAATATTGTTGAAAGGCTATTAATGCATTGAAGACACTAATTCTCCTAAAGTAAATAAATGCAAAATTATAATTCTTAATTGTCAAGTACAACTTTTTGGCTATCTTTTCTACTTCCAGTCTATCTCTTTCTTTCTTTTTAAGTTTATTTATTTTGAGAGAGAGAGAGAGAAAGTGTGCATGTGCGAACTGGGGACGACCAGAGAGAGAGAGAGAGAGAGAGGGAGAAAGAGAATCTCAAGCAGGGCTCTGCACTGTCAGCACAGAGCCCCATGCGGGGCTCAATCTCACGAACCAGGAGATCATGACCTGAGTTAAAATCAAGAGTTGGACACTTAACCAACTGAGCCATCCGGGCTCCCCATCCTATTTCTTAATTATAGACCATGTCTCTCTCGCAAGCTTGGTACTTTCACTATTAGAAAACCTTTCTTTTTCAAAATGAGTGCCAAGAGCAGTATTATTTCTTTGCAAGATTTTGGTGCAATGTTATGCCAGAAACACCCAGTTTACTGGTAAGTAGAAACTGTAAGTTTCACTCTAGAATACTATAATTACACAGTGTAGCACTATCTTTGTGGTTTTTATCACTGAGGAAATCAATAGTACAGACTGCAATTTTCTGTTGCACTAGAGTAGACAGATATAGGAGAGCAGATGAGTTTGACTTAGTAGGGGCTGTTACTATAGTAAATCAGAATTGTAAAAGGAAATAAACAGGTTTTTTTTAATCTGATTTTAACCCAAACACTCAAATGTTTCACTCTAACAAGGGATCTGATAAAATTAAAAACAAAAAAACAAAAAAAAAAAAAAACAACAAAACTCCTCATGTAGCCTTGTTCTTGTTCCTGATTTACATAATCACTTCACCGCCATCATTACTGGCAAATACCCAATCATTAAACAAAAGGTTCTATAAATGCCATAGGAAACAAGCTAGATGCTAAAGGGATGCTATGTCATGAAAGTCTTAATTTGAATGTTTCATGTTTGTATTTGACAAATGTCATAATTTCATACGTGTCATTTTGTGTAACCAATTAAAGGCCCCAAGTTCCATCTTTAAGCATTGTATTTCTGGTTAAATAGGTTGCTTTGGGAATTTAAAAATATGCACAATAGAAGCAGCAGGTGTTAAATCACCCAAAGTGGAAATATAGAATTGAGAGAGGGAGAAAAGGAAAGAGATGAGAGAGAGACACACATGGAGAGAGAGTTCAAATATTGCCACCTTTTGATCACACGAATCAATTTGTTCACCACTAAAGGAAGAATATTAAATTATAAAAATATTTAAAAAAGAATGACGTGGTGTGTGCTATGTTTTTATTTTAATCCTCAACTCAAAGTCACGCCTAGAGGAACAAACCCTGTATCTCTGGATAAATGGTTAGGAAAACAGCTATATTCTTTTCATTCTTGTATTTCTAACACAAACTTGGTGAGATGCACGGTAGCAGTCTGCAAATCATAACCAGAAGCTGTGCTTTATACTCAGCAGCAGCCAGTCCTCAAAGGATGCGACATACTGTGGACAGAAAAATAAGAAGCCTGTTGGATTTTTATTCTGTGTCAGCAACATAATTACTTATTTGTATTTTAAGTAAGGTTTCTTTTTAAAGGTCCTTGTGTGTATAGACCCTGGAAGGTAAACACAATTTCATAAATGTGGCGAAAGTGAAATATTTTATTCTTAAACGACAAACACAAATACATCTACACAAATATATTTGGTTGCCTGTATTCTGCAAGCAATTTGTAATGTGTTATAAGAAATGTCAACATCTGGCCGCTATTAGTTAAGATCCAAGGATAGCACATTGTTTGATCCATTCAGCCGCATAGGCGTGAGATCAGAACAATTCTTAATACCTTACTTCATGGTCATGTAAGATGGTAAATTTTGCACATCTAAGGGCTCCTCCATTAAAGGGGTAAGAGTTTGCAAGTATGGACATCAAACTATCAACTCATTAAGAAAATCTAAGAAACAAAGCCATGAAAACTGGGGGATATTTCTCCTATAGCACCCATTATATTCCTGGGCCAATCTTCTACACCTGGTTTTAAAATTTTTGTTTTATTAACATTATTTTCTTTGAACGAACATTAACACAAACCTCAAATTTTCAAGGGCTTGTGGACATGTTCCCACCAAGCATTTGTTGTAAATTGGTAAATTGCAGGACCATTTCCTGTCCTTTAGATATATTTTACATTCATGGACACTGGTTCAGTAATGGCCATGAATTAGGAATAAATAGCTTACTTTTTTGAAGTCATGTGATTCTACTATGAGTTGCTTAGGGTGCCCTTTTATGCATTCTAATAACGCTGAGTAATGGCTCCCAGGTCTGGAAAGAATGATAGTTCCCCCATAGAAATGACTAACTCACTCTTTGCTCATGAGAAAGCAATATTGTGTATGTCATTTGTTAACCGGACAGTTATTATTCATTCAAGTTCCTGGGAGATTAGTTCTTTGAATTCTGAGACAGAGCTACTATATTGGTATATTACTGCATTGTTTTTGTTGTTGTTCAGAATTCTTAATTTCTAATATTTCCCTCCGAGAATTTCAAATGGTTAAATACCAGGCCTCCCAACTGCTGTTTGCTCAAATAGACTTACTCTGCATGCACAGCCCATCAGTGCAGTTCTTGGATTGCAAGACGAGGCCATCACAGTCCTTGCCTCCGTTCTTGGGGGCTGGTGCCGTGCACTCCCTCCTGCGCCAGTGTGTGCACTCGGTCCCACAAGTAGACCACTTGCTCCATGAAGTCCACCTGCCATCCACTGTCACACACACACACACACACACACACACACACACACACACACAAAAACCAGCATAAGGTCAGAGGGAGAAGCAGCTGCTTGGGGGAAGAAGGGAGTAGAACTCAAGTATATAAAACGAAACAAAACAGAACAAAACAAAACAACAAAACAGAAAACTGAAGAAAATGTCCCATCAAGGAGTCCTGCATTCATGTCACCTGCTGGCAAGTAAGCACGCTCTACATGCATTGTCAGGGTTCTGAGAACTTTTCTTACTGGGTGTGTGACTGTTTCCTTACTGACCAAGCAAAGGAATGCTTAAAGGGACACACAGAAAGCAAAGTTGTCACCAGGAGCTGGTGAGGACTAGGAAGTACATAAAGGTAGATCATGATGGTGCCCTTTTCTCTATTAAAAGGGAAGCTTTTGGATTTTATATTGAAACTTAGGGGACGTCTTTTTGAACCCAAGATTTCTTTGCACATAGTGTCATGTGGTCAGTGCAAGTAAACCTGTGTAAGGATATGGAGAAGAGGTTGGTACAATGGGGAAGAAATCTATATATCCACCCAATGACCAACCCATCCATCCATCCATCCATATCTATCTATCTATCTATCTATCCATTCTCTATCCATGCCTTACTTTTTTTTTTTTAATTTTTTCATCCAGGCAGCTTGATGCTGTTCTGCAATGCTTTGCTGAAATGACTATATTATTTTCCACTTATTATTTGATGATTCCATTCCATTATTGATGATATATATATTTCTATTTCTATTTTACAAATAATATTTATACAGGTTCCTAATTTTTTTGCTGTGACTCAGTCATTTATAACTGACTAACTTTCTTTCTAATTTTTGTGTCTGACTTGTCAGTAATTTCAATGATACTAAGCTATCTCTTTTAAAAATATACAACTTAGGGGCGCCTGGGTGGCTCAGTCGGTTCAGCGTCCGACTTCGGCTCAGGTCATGATCTCACGGTCTGTGAGTTCAAGCCCCGCGTCAGTCTCTGTGCTGACAGCTCAGAGCCTGGAGCCTGTTTCGGATTCTGTGTCTCCCTCTCTCTCTGCCCCTCCCCTGTTCATGCTCTGTCTCTCTGTCTCAAAAATAAATAAACGTTAAAAAAAAATTAAAAAAAAATATACAACTTAAATCCTAAGTTGAAAAAATACATAGTAAGTCTCACTAAAGTCACACTTACAATTCATTCTTAAGAAATTCTTAAATAGGATAACAATATTGAAAAGTGGTTAAATAAAAAGTTTTCCTGAAATACATAAGTAATTATGATTATCTAGAATTCAATATAAAACAATGCCAAAAATCATTTATTGAACATCTAATATACATAATATCTTACACTTACATATTCATAGAAATTACATTAATTTTAATAGCCTACACAGTTTGGAAAATCTAGATGATTTCATATTCAAAGTACTGTGTAAATATATTATATATAATGCGTATGGAGATATAAACATGCCCATAAGAAAAAAAAATGATGAAAGCATCAATATTTCAATTATACAGAGTTGGCTGTATAAGCAACTCCCAGCTATTTGGAGAAAATACATTTGCTTTGACCTAAACCAGCCCAAAGTTCACACACACACACACACACACACACACACACTTCTATCTCAACTGAAAATACTCAGTGCATTTTTAATTGTGGAAGTCAATATCTAGATAAAATATAAGAGACTACAAGGTAAATATTGAAATTTTAAACCTAGCTAAGTGTCAAGATTTGTTACATTAATAAAATCTCTCAAAGGATTCAGTATGGGATACTGTTTGGATATTTGAGAGTGGACACTTGGGAGTATAAAATATAGATTATATTTTTCTACAGTTCATTTCTACAACCCATCTCTGAGAAAGTTTCTTTAAGGGATGAATAAGACAAAAGGTAGGCAAAATAAAGGGACGTAAGGAGATTGTTTCTAAATCATGAAGGCACAAAAAAAAAAATAAAATAAAAGACAAATAAATAATGAAATTGAAATATAACAGCTACCTAAGGAATGCACTAAATTTACGGATTATTTCAAAATACTTTTAGCTTAAATTTTCAATATATCATATAATTAAACATTTTAGTTGATTTTGGTTTTGATTTTGGCAATATTAACTTTAATTTGCCTAAGGATAAGAGCTGGTGACAACATGAGACAGCATCAGAAGATGGTCAGAACCAGAGGGATGCAATCTTGCTATAGTTGCCACTGCAAATAACTCACAGAAATGCACAACCAACATGTACAGATAATAAAGAGCTGACTGCATTGTATTTTCAAAACCCATTAGCCCAGGTGTCACAAAGCTTTGTCTTCCTTTTAATTCATTCCAAATGTTTTATTTGCCCTTGCCCAGAAACTGACACCAAATATCAAATATCTCAGAATAAAACATATTCTAAATTTTCATTCCAATAATTTCCATGGCTGTCTAAAGATCAAGAGTTGTTATTCCTAAAATGTGTGGCTTTCAGGGTTCTCCAAATCCCTTGAATTATAGAATCTATAATCTTGGCTCTAGCAGTTTTGTCCAGTAATAGAGAGGGATTATGTCCGTAAGTGTTTAATCTCATGTTTTATTCTATTTTGCATGTTTGGCTAATAAAGTTAAATACTGTTTGGGAGAAAAATACTTGATTTCTCAGCAGTGTAAGCATTCAATGGTATGATGGATATAAATAACATTTATCACATATTCAGGTGAATAAGGCTTTGTTTATATCTCCTAAAACAATCCGAAAATGGGAGGATACATTTGGAACGCGAGCACTGTCTTATTTACCTGGGCATAAGGTGGTACAGGCTATTTTCTGCACACTCTGCCCTTCACAGAAGGCACCACCATTGAGTGGTGCTGGGTTGGTGCAGGTCCTTGTGCGTTTCTGATACCCTCGTCCACAGCGGCTATTACACACAGACCACTCTGTCCAGGTGGACCAGCCACCATTTACTGGAAGAAGGTAAATATAAAATTGAATCATATGTGTGTTCATGCACACAGACACACAAACCATGCACAACACATAGACAAAAAGTCATCTGCTAAGTGACCATAAAGCAATCTAAAATTTCAAAGATAGAAGAGACCTTGGGCATCATTTCATTCAGTTTTACTGCATAGCTGAGGAATCTAAGCATAGAGATAAATAAAATGAATTACCAAAATGTACTCACCTACTCAGAATTGTATATAGAACCGTGTTCTATTTTTCTTGGATACTGTTCTTAAAAAAATACATTCCTCTTACCTAGTCAAGCTTTAAAAATTATTTTTGACAGCTTATCTCAAATAATAAATGTTTACATCCTTATGCCAAGGTTGCAGGTGGATCTGAAGCATGAGAGCTGAATAAAATCATGTAGTTTTTTCTTAATAGATGATTGATTATTTTTCTTTAGCACATGTAAACTTTACAGCCTTTTAAGGACTTTTGGTCAGTTTCATTAACGCGGTGAACCTCGTTAAAAAATAAAGTCTTATATTGCTAGATTTTAAACTAATTGAGTAGCCATTTGATTGAATTGGCATTTAGTTTATGTAATTGAAATGAACACCTATTCTGTGTGTAAAAGTCAATTATGGTGTTTGATGGAGAGTTCAGTGTATGATTATAAAACCTACATTCTACTGCTATGTTCACTATTTACCGCCGGAGATAGCCCTGTAGAAAATACTCTAATATATTTTAGGACTTCCATTATGTGAGTTTAGAGTACATTATTGTAATTAGCATTTTCTAACAAAAATTATTTGCTGGTAGTTAAAACCTGACGTAACTAGTAGAAGTTAGAACCTGACATAACTAGAACTCCTGATCATAAAGAGAGTGCTAGACACTCAGGCAGCACACAGTTTATATGTGCATATCACACGCCCGACATCTTCTCTGCTAGAAACCTATGCAAGGCAATGGGAAAAATTATGAATCTGTTATACATACATACACAGACAAAAGAATTTTCATGGCAGAGTTATTTTTCTATAAAGATAAATAATTGTAAACAACTGTAATGTTCAACAATAGGAAACGGGTAAATGTATGTTCATGTGACTGACATCTAGGCAGCCATTAAAACATGGTGCTCTAGAAGTCTATTTAATAATACATGAATATTTGAACATCACGTTTTAAGTAAAAAATATATTTATATCCCTTACTTAAAAAATCTTATCTATGCATAAAAATACCAGTAGCATGCATATCAATCTTTTTAAAAGCTATTTCTGGATGACAAGATGACAGGATTATTGGCATTTTCTTCTCTGACCTTTTCTGTGTTTCCTAAATTTTCTATAACAGATATATATTTGCCATCTCAAAATGATACTAACAAAAATAAATATATACAACACACTCAAAAATGAAATACTCGTTAGATGTATACGTTTTGCTATAAACTTCTGGTGAGCCTAATCTATGAGCCTTGGACGACTTACTTTATAAGGCCATGAAAAGGACAAGCAGATGGCTGATAGGCTGTGTTTCAGTTAGTGTTCCAAAAAGCAACTTAACCTGCTCAGCTTTACAAAACCCAGTGTCATGGAATTGTCAGTGTAAACTGCTTACTAGCATACTGGCAAGCCAATATTTGGGGTTATAGTCTCCATATACTGCTCTGGTAGGATTTTAATGAGAAACAAATAATGATAAGCTTCTAGAGAAAGAAAAAAAAAGGAATGTGAAAGCCCTAGACTTATACCCTCATTTTACAGACAAGGACATGAGGGTTCCTAGCATCCTGGCCAAGTGGCCAACTGAAGGTCAGTTACTAGAACTAGTCCTATAGCACAAGTCTCCTGACCCCTAGGGTCCAATGATGTTTTTTGAACTCAAAGTGCCTAAGTTCCATCTGTTTGATTCTTTCTAAAAACCATGTTCCGCTTGCATTTGTAGATATTGAAAGCATGTTATATATAGGGGAAGAGATCTGCATGTATATTAAACATCTATATAACACATAGAGAGACAGTCCATCATCATTAGTTATCTATGATTGCTACGTGCTGTGATGTGCTCCATTATCTTTTGCACTTTAAATACTGTTAATCAAGTTGTTCAGCCAGTTTAGAAAAAGACAAAAAGTAGGAATCCTTTCACTGTGACTGAAGAGAGGCAACTACCTACAATTTAACATAGCCATTATCTTGACGAGGAAATTAAATCTCAGAGTATCCAGAGGATTAAAAAATTGTATGTTATCTGTCTTGGAATAAAAAGGAAAGATTTAAAGTGTCACAATATACAGCCTCTGGAGCCTCACGTGGTTTCTGTTTCTCCTAACTCCCCACAGCATGAGGACATCCATCCAAATGGCAGTATCTACACTAAGTACCACGAGCCAGATACCTGCCAAGGGCTGCCCCTCCTTTGCAGTCACTCAGACACGAAGGTCCCTAGAATGTCCTTTCATACTGATGCAGCCCTGAAAAGCTTCCTTAAGTTCCAAGTGGTGGTGAGACACAGGCATCTCATTTAAGAGGGGGCATACCCTCAAAATACTTCCCAGGGTTGTTTGGTTTCCTCTGACACAATAAATCACCCAGAATGTGAGGACCTACTGTCTGCCCAACACTGTGAGAAATACATAAATACACAGAGCAGTCTCTTGGTCTATAGTGGAGCTTAATACACAGCTGGGGAGATGAAACTCCTCATAAAATGACTGGAAGACAACTGAGTGCTATACCGCAAAGAGATAAAAGCATCAGACGCTACAGCAAAATTGGGTGTGAAACTGTTGAGTATTTCTGGAGAAATATTAGGTCAGATTGGATATGAGCTGGACTAGAAAGGGCCAGAGAGCGGCAGGGAGGCTTCCCGAAGAAATCATTATGTTGAACTTGCTGTGTGGTTAGGATTAGGGCCACCGCATAGCAGTGCTCACCTTCACTCTAACTACCTGCCCCCCCACCCCCACCCCCCCCCCCCGCCCAGTGTGTAAAGCAAGTTCCAGGAAGTCAACGTTGTTCTCTGATGTATCTGGGGAACAGGTCAGCCACAATTTACCTGACTAAGCCAAAGCCCACAGAATTGTCAGCGGGCTGACTTAACCATCTTCATCTCCAAACTCACTCTAGATCTGGGTGGTCCAGGGTATGGAGGAGGGGGGCACGCTTAGATGGGTGAGCATCTTCTGGCTCTGGTGCAGGCACTCAGGTGGATTTCCTTCACTTTTCCATAAGCTGACTGACCAAGGGCTAGGAATTTCCAAGTTTGGTCTTTCTATGCCTATCAGGGAAGCAGTTAAACCTCACTGCTGAAGCTGCAAGCTGGCAATAGGGATTGAAAATGGGTGATGGGAACTGAGGAGGGCACTTGTTGGGATGAGCACTGGGTGTAGTATGTAAGCAATGAATCACCGGAATCTGCTCCCGAAGTCAAGAGCACACTGTATACACCGTATGTTAGCTAACTTGACAATAAATTATGTTAAAAAAAAAAAAAGAAAAGAAAAGAGAAAGGGCCTCTCGCTTGATAGTTCAAATTAAAACGAGAAACTGTAGTTTGACATGGACTAGATTGAGACTCCACCAGCTCACTCACCGTAGACTATGACAGTTGCAGTCGTGCTTTTCCTCTTGGCAACAATGTTTTTGGCAACACAAGTATAGTTTGCAGTATCTGAGAGGCGGGCCTGCTTTATGATGAGGTTGTGATCAATAGTAATATAAAAATTCCGATCTTCAACGGGGTCAATTATGTCTTCATTTTTCAACCATTCCACCTAAAGATGCACAAGAGAAATAGGTAAGTACCCAGTACGGATCCCTCGATGGCTGTCTGTCCTAACCTGTGTTTTATAATTTGTATGACATTGCTCTGTGCTATGAACTTCAGCAATCCGGGAGGAAGTAACTTTCTGAGGTCATGTGAGGTATCACTCACCTGCCAAACACGCTGATTCTGTCTGTACTACATTATTCTCAAATGTCAATGAACCAGTTGGGAAATACAATGTTCAAATTGTTTTCACTTTGCCCCGCAGGCAAGAACAGGGAATGTGCACTGCCAAGTTCAGAACCCAATCAAAAATAATAGGCTAAGCATTTCAAATGGAACTCAAACCTTTTGCTATTTGATTTGTTTACTCTTGGCAACTAACTTGCTGCTTTTCACAAAAGAATGTAAAGACTATTAAAAAAGCTCAAAAGGCATCTTCGACATCATGTAGCTCTAATAAACCAACATTTGGATGATTTACGTGTAACCTTGCTGAAACATATGGACTGAATTTCCCCGAAAATGCACTTACTTTAAAATGGAGCAAACACATATTTGGAGATGCATTTAAGCCAAAATACTTGAGGAAGAAAAGGTTTTGTACCAACCTTCAATATAATCCAAAGAGCATATACTTCATACTCAAAGCTCTCCTTTTCTGTATCACTAACATCAAATCTTTGACTCATGGTTTGCTTCTGGGGAACCTGAACATGACTGTTCAGAACTACTGGACTATTTTTTCCATGAAAATCACATCAGTTTAGCAAAAGCAATATTATGCTTACAGAATGAAAGAAGGGAGATATATCTGTATAAACTGTCCTTATTATGGAGGATGAACTATTTCTTGTTCTATAAATTGCTGCTGCTGCTGTTTTTGTTTTTTTCTATGCACAGGGTTTTCCATAAAGCAAAACGACACTGATATTTGCCACCCTTAAACATTTCTTTTGCATCCTTGTGGATATGGATACAAGTAATCTTTAGTGGTAGAGTCAATAGTGTTGCCATTTTCAAAATCTTAAAGAGTATCTCCAGCACCACAAGAGGTCTGGAAATTAATCTCTAAATCTGTCAGTGGGCTTGACTTTGCACAGCTCTAAATTACATCCAACAGAGGGACTCTAAAATAATGCTCCTCTAATCCTTAGGAAAGAGACCACAATTTAAAGGGAAAAACGTTTAAAAACCAACAACAATCCTGAAATAAACATTTGAGGATGTAGATAAGAGCAACTATTTGTGGTGATATAAATTTTGAAAGGGCAAAACCCTCTTGGTATTTATACTATGGTAGTGAGAAATAGAATCAAATCCATCTAAAACAGTGGAGTTTTAAAACATGCATTTTGTTTTCACATACAGAGACCACATTCAGTCAGGGCCATGCTTGGATATATCTGATCTGAAACTCACACTCTTCTTGACTCGGATTTTCTCAACATCTGGCCCTATGTGTGTGGTAGTTTGAGCTCACTAGAAGCGCAAGAGGGAAGGTAGCAAAATTCATATAATTATTAATTATCATTGATCATTGAAAGCAGACATTAACTTTCTAATCTAATCTATATCTATGCCATTCTAGAGAAAGCTTTCCACTTATAGAAGGCAATGTTGGGATCCCCTGAGTTGGTCTTGGATCCCTCCTGAGAGAGAGAGAGAGAGAGAGAGAGAGAGAGAGAGCATGCTCTTCATGCTTTTCTTCCAAGGACCCATAATTGCTCTTTCTTTGAAAGATGGCTCTGACATTCGTGGACTCTGAAAGTGCCTAGGGGTTCACAGCACCCCCCTCCCCCGCCCTGTCCCACAACCTCCACCTTAGCCATTGTCTCACAGATGTGGAAATATGCTTTGTGTCCAATTGGGGTCAGAATCTGAGCTGCTACCTTCCAGAGTTCCCCTGTAAAATTAGGCTGAAGCTGTCCCCTTGAGATGTCGCCTGCCATCTCTATACACACTTACTGGGCTTCATTTTCTCTCCTGGTGGCTCCACCCAGCTATAAGGTTCTCTCTTCTATGAATGCCCCATTAAAAAAAAAAACAAAACCCTCTTCATTCAAATCTTGGTCTCATGGTTTGCTTCTGAAGATTCCAACTATTCTCACAGGAGAACCCATGACTGTTCAAAACTATGGTTTCTTCTGTTTAAATCACATCAGTTGACGACAGTGAGGTTACCCTGATCATAAGTAACATAAAGAGATCCCAAGGGACATTGCAAACTACTTGTATTTTTGAAAGTTTATTACATGGAAGAAAAAGAGCAATCTGCACAGTTGACAAGATCTAAGAAGACTTCTGTGATTACTGGGTAAACCATCTTTACCTGCAAATATATCACTCTGCATTTTTCTCAAGTCTCTTGCCAGTGCTGGAACAGTGAGTATGACCTGGGTTTTGATGACCCCTGAGGAACCCCAGACATACTGGAGAGGCCCCCAGGGCCCTGTGGAGGTTACTGCCTTCCTCCCCAACTCTGGATTTAACCAGAGAAGCTCTGCTTTGATCTGTTTTACTGTTTTCCATACTGGGCTCACTTGTAATGCCTAGTTTAAAGAAACAGAGAGGTCACTCCTGCTAGAAAATAGCTGTAGAAATGGAAAGGTGAGCCATGGGCTCCTCCGGCTTCCGGTAACTTGCCTACCCTCCTGTTCCCTACATTCCAGTACTCGCAGCTGCCACAATGTCCTGCTTTGAGACCACATCTCTACAGGAAGCTCAGGTCATCACCTCCGGCACTGGAATCCTCATGCTGCCTTGCACATCCCCATCTCCCACCCTGAAAAAATATCGACCCCCTATCACGCTGCTTTGCAATGCAGAAGCAAAATTCTCCAAAATTTCAAACTCTGTTTAGATTATTTTCTCTACTTTTCTCTAACTAAAACTTAGCTCTTTATGATGCTTCTGTTTTGCTTTTTTTTTTTTTTTTTTTTTTTTTTCCTGGAGTTCTCTCAAGTGGTGGATGTTTGATTTCCTAAACCCAACACACACTGGGCCTGGGAATCAGAAAGTGCCCTCCTTGTTCTGCACTGTCTTTTCTAGACCATTCTCTCCAAACACCATTGCTTTGAATTTCATGCCATCAGATTATGTCACCCACCTTCTATATTTTTTGTGGTCATTTAAAGACCTCTGGGCTCACAGTCATTTTATGCAGCACAATTTTTCTGTCACAATTTCTAATGATTTTAATAACCACAAACACTTTCAACATTTTGGCCTCTCAATTACATGACCCTCCTTCCTGCCACAGTCTTGGTCTCTAAGACACCCACACTTATAGGCCAGAGACTTTCAATCCTGGTTTCACTGTAGAGTAATTTGGACATTCATAATATATCAATTTTACATCCAATCCAGAGAAATTAAATCTGACCCAGAGAAACTCTGATTCACTGGTCAAGACTGGTCTAGCATCTGTATTTTTGAGACTCCTCAAGGGGCTGTGATTTCCTGCTAGGGTTGAGGAATACCACTCTAGAAGATTGTCTTTCAGATGAAATCCCTGGACAAGAAGCACTCAGGTCACCTGTGAGGCTGACAGAAATGCAGAATCTCAGGTCTGCCTACCCAGACTTACTGAGTCAAAATGTGCATGTGAATAAGAAATTCAAGGATTTATATGCACATTAAAGTCAGAGAACCACTGGCCAGCTCTTGTCCTTACCAGTGATTATTAACTGCAAGCCTTCTAAAACTCCAATGCAGTTTCTTTTACCATATTCTCCATCTTTCTGACTTATTCCCTCTCAGACTCCTGTTTTGACAAACTTTCACTGGGCCCTACAACCTATCTTGGCTGTCATCCCTCTCACGTTCCCTCCTCTCTCTTCACCACTTTGAAATCGAACTGTTTACCTTATCAACAATCCCTTGCATTAGGAGCTCAGCTCCCCCACCCCTCTCCTTTTCTAAGGTGTTCACTTGGCCGCTCTTCCCGACACCACGTTCACAGACTTGCAGAGGAATATGGCCGCGCACAGCCACATTGAGTGGGCTCATCTGAAATTCATGATAACAGAACTCAAATGGGCCCTTAATTCTGCCAAAAAATCGTACTATATTTTCATCATCTGTTCACTGTCCCATCCTCCTAGACAGCTATTTCACACCTTCTCCACTCTCTTTAAACACCACCTCCCTCTCTATCCTCACTTTCAGCTGATGACCACGATTTCTACTTCACTGAAAAAAGTGACAAGCACGAGACAGCTTCCACAGCTCCCACTACTCACCACCCCACCCCTGTTCTGCATCCTCTCTCTTGTTACTGGGTCAGCTCTCTGTGTCCCACCTGTCACCTCTCATTTGTACTGTGCCTTCCATTCCCTCGTGCCTGGTCAAGGGCAGGCCCCAGCAATTCTCTTCTCTGTCTCTTAAATCATTAATATTCCCTCTACAGGAGCCATCTCCATCAGCATACAGACATACACTTAGAACCCTCCCCACTCGTTTCTGCCTGGAGTCACCCCATGTCTTTGCTCACCTTACAAAACGCCTTGGAATACTTGCTTATAATCACTCTCTTCATTTCCTGTCCTCTTCATCTCTGCTGTATCTATTCTAATGCGCTTTCGCCTCTACCATTTTGCAGGTACTACTCTTTTCAAAGTCACCAATTACTTTCATTTTGTTAGATATACGGGTGAGGTGACTCAGCAGCAGGTTTGACCCAACTGGTTTCTCCCTCTTCCTCACTTGCTTTCTTGGCCAGGGCACTTTTCCTGGTTTTTGTCTTATCTCACTCCATCCCTCAGAGCTTCCTGGAGCGAAGGTCTGTTCCCTTGTGGAGGCTCTGTCCTTGGGCCCCTTCTTTTTTTCTGTCTTCTATCTATATTCACTTCCTTGGTGAGCTCATCCAGTCTCATGCAGAGGTCTTCTAAATTTATCTCCAGTCTAGACCCTGGCCTTGAACTCCAGACTCATATATCCAAATGACTTCTTTCAACTGCACTGGGTTGTCTAATAACAACCTCCCGAACTGCACTTCCAACCCTGCTCCTCCCACAGCCTTGCCCATCTTAGTTCATGCCAACTCTATCCTTCCAGTTACCTAAACAAAGCCTCAGCCTTGGCCTTGACTCCTCTCTACCTCTCTCTTTGCCCACTGGAAGTCAGGGCAGTGTATCGGGATCTGACCACTTTTTGTCCCCTCACCACCACCCTCTTCCAGTTCAAGCCTTCATCATTTCCTTCTTGGATTACTGCAACAATTTCCTGTCTTATCTTTGCTTTCCTTCTTGGCCATCAACATTCAATATTCAACACAATAGAGTGAATGAGCCTGAAACCTTAAGTGGATCGTGCTACACCTCATCTCCAACCCTCCAAAGGCTCCTATCTTGCTTGCTGTCAAAACCAAAGTTCTTATAAAGACCCACTAGGCCCAGCATCACCAGGACCCCTGACCCCTCTGAGATCACCTTGTGCACTTTCTCTCTCTCTCATCTCTGTAGCACGCTGGCTCCTCTGCTTGTCCTCATGCACATCAGTGGTACTCCTGCTTTGGGAATTTTGAGTCTGCTTGTCAATCTGCTTGAGATCACCTTTCCCTTCCCCAGGTATCTGCATAATATGTTCCCTTCTCTTATTTAGTTCTTCAGATGTCACCCTCTCAGTGAGTCATTTCCTGATCAACATTTTTAAAAAAAATTTTAATGTTTATTTTTGAGAGAGAGAGAGAAAGAGAGACCGAGAGATACCACAGAGAGAGATATAGTGTGAGTAGGGGTGGGGGGGAGAGGGACAGAGAGAGAAGGAGACACAGAACTTGAAGCAGGTTCCAGGCTCTGAGCTGTCAGCACAGAGCCTGATGCAGGGCTTGAACTCAGACTGTGAGATCATGACCTGAGCCAAAGTTGGACACTTAACCGATGGAGCCACCCAGGTCCCTCTCCTGATCAACTTTTAAAACTGCAACATCTCTCTCTGTCTATACTCCCAATCTCTTACCCTCTTTTCTTTATTTTCTCCATGGCACTTCTCACCATTTCATACAGTCTCTATTTCATGTAGCAGTTGTCTCCTCCACCAGAACTTAAGTTCCACAAATTTTGATCTGATTTTTGATCACTGTTACATTCCTGTGGCCTTAAATGATATATAGTGGGTGCTTAGTTGCTATTTGCTGAATGTATGAACAACACTAACACATGTAGTGGGATCAAGTCTGTTGTATACAGTTTTAGATCTCTATAGAGTGGAGAAACTAATCTTAAATATATTCAATGAGTGCCATTAAATTTTTTAAGTTTATTTATTTTTATTTATTTATTTAGAGAGAGAGTGTGAGTGAGAAGGGGAGGGGCAGAGGGAGAGGGAGAGAGAGAATTCCAAGCAAGCTCCACACCGTTAGTGCAGAGCCTGAAGTGGGGCTTGAACTCATGAACCATGAGATCACAGCCTGGGCCAAAATCAAGAGTTGGACACTCAACTGACTGAGCCACCCAGACACCCATAAATGAGTGTTATTTTAAACATCCCTTCTAAGTAAGTTCTGTAGGGATTAAGAACACACGTTTCTCTTTCCTAAGGTGAAATCCTACAGAGCTGTGCTGGCCTCCAAGCGAACTCACTGGAGAAGTCCTAAGATAGAAGAAGACCTCTAGAATTATGCTAGGAGACCCCCGATGTCTCACTGTCGTTTATGAGTCTGGAAGTGTCCGGTGGCCAGTATGTTTTAACTAAAGTATCTTTGAAAGTAGCATGCTCCTCTAATCCACATTACACCTGTATGTCTGTCGCAGAATTAAAAGAGGGTGTTTGAGGAATTATTGCATACCTTCATCTAGGTGATCATAGTAAACCCGAGCCTAAAATACAACTTCCCAAGAACTTTAATTTTCAATGAACAAAAGGTAGTAGGCACCTTGTTTTTTCTCAAATGCATTCCACAAACACTGAGTACCGATGTACTAGGCATGGTGGCAAGTGCTGGGGGATAAAAGGACAAGTCAGATAAGTGTTTGCAATGTCTGAGAATAATTCTGTTTATTATGAAAGAGGCTGTCTGAGTCAGGAAGATACATCAATTAAATCTTTATAAATATACCTTTATATTAGCAAAATATATCCTTCTCATGAAGTGTCTCCAGAAGCCACCACCGCCAGATGAAGTGACAGTCTTCATCTGCAGTGATTTCACAGTGAGCCTCCTTACATAAACTGTATGTGAAATCCCAAGAAACAGTACAGAATCTCTGGTTGTGCTGAATTTTATTGTACTGAATAGTAATTAATTATATTGTTGCAATGCTATTTATTTGTAAGCTAATCTTGGTTAATTGGGAGTCAGTACTTGGGTCTGGCCTCTGAATTCTGTTCCTGTCTTGCTCATTTCAATGTTTCTTGTTGATTTCACTCTGCGATGTGGCTTCCTCCCACCCCCCCCCCCCATTTAGCAAACCATCTGATTTATACATGGGAGAAGTCTTTCTGAGTTAGAAGTTATTTTTAGCTATGTATAAAACATTCAAGAAGAGAGAAAAATAGGTTGTAGTTCAGAAAACAATAAAAGGCTTTGCCCATAAACCATAACTTGTCTTCAGGGCTGCAGTGAGGCAAAGTAGTGTTTCTGTCCTTGTGATTCAGTAACTGCAGTCTTTTCAATAATTTGGGGCACATTTGAAGTCATCGACTCAAGGGTTTACAAAGAAATGGGAATTTATTAACAGGTAATAAAAATAGTTACAAGGCAATGTTAGGATGTCCTATTTGCATATTCTGTTGTTATGTTTCGTGTTGATTAATGCCATTGTGTGCGATTGAAAATCTTACTTTAAGAAGCAGTTTCTAAAGTACCAGCTGAGAGGGTTGCTCTCAAACCAGACTGTGTGGGTTCAAAATTGAACTGTCACTTCGTGTCTCTCTTAAGTTTCTTACCTTAGATGTGCCTCAGGGTCCTCATTTACAAGATGAGGATAATCCTTGAATGCATTCCACAAGGTTTATAAAGATCAAATGAGTTAATAGGGGCACCTGGGTGGCTCAGTTGGTTAGGCGTTCCACTCTGGATTTCAGCCCAGGTCATGATCCCATGGTTTGCGAGATCCAGCCCATGTCAGGCTCTGTGCTGACAACACAGGGAGCCTGCTTGGAATTATCTCTCTCCCCCTCTCTACCCCTCCCCTGCTCGCGTGCCCGCACATGCTCGCTCACTTTCTCTCAAAGTAAATAAATAAACTTAAAAAATGAGTTAATTACACAAATTACCTAGTGTCTGACGTACAGTAAATTCTTAAATTATTATTAATATCAATTAAGGATATACTTAAAGGAGATAGGAAAAAACTCAAACTTCTCTAAAATAACAGCAGAGAAATGGTGTAAATTTAAAAACAAAAAAGAAAATATCTTTATGTCTGAATTCCTTTAGCTTTTTCTGACATTTTCTTTTTTATTGAGACAAAGTCAACTTACCATTAGATTACATCTCTTTAAGACTGTACTAGAAATATATAAATGATTAAGTATTAAATTGGCCAATCTAGTTTGTACGCTAAACCTAAATACATATTTCCATTTAAACCTTGTGAATCCATAACTCTAGAGATGTCATTAGCATGCATGTGCTTTAGAGAAAGTATAACATGGCATTTTAATCAGTCTGTGCAACTAGTATTTTCTAATTCTTTTAGATTAAAAGCAAATCATCACACTACATTAATGTTTTAAAGGTATAACAAGAACAGATTTTTGATAAAAGAAATTTTACCAAGATTAATTTGAGAAATACTCATTACTGTACTTAGTAATAAGGTATAAATCACAGGCAATTTATATATTACTTTTACCTAGACCCAGACCATCCACATGTTTATAGTTTTGGTTTTTCCTTTAAGTTTCCCAGTGCTATTTCCCTGCTACTTCAAGTTAGTCATCATCACTCATTCTTTTTTTTTTAACATTCAAAATGTATGTCATTTGTTTTCAAGCCACAGTAACAGCTCAATATAGTACACGATATACAGAGAAAAGACAAAGAATAGTTTAACATCGGCTTTATGAAATTAAGTGGCTCCAGATAGTCAACTAGGTTGGTTTCAAGTTTTTGTCTTAAATATTAATATTCTAAAAAAGTAAACTGATTCTTACAGAGTCTAAGGAAATAAATGATTTTTTAGGCAAATGTTTATTTTATATGAACAATTTGGCCCTCGCAACGTGAAAAGAATTTCACACATGTCGACTTAATGAAATAGGCTTTTTTGGCAACACTCTTATTTTTTCTCAGTACCCCATGATATTCATTCTATCCTCTCTTTTTAGTGATAGGATACGTTCTTGTTTTTGCTATCTGGACCTGTAAAGCCCCCAAATTTGAGTATGCGCTGAGAAATTCCAAGGTACCTATTTGTGTGTGTGTGTGTCTGTGTGTGTGAGACATGATGAACGGAAACACCCGAGTTACTCCAGGATCTGGGCCCGGGTTGGCCTCTCACTGGTGCTCTACAGGGAAAGAGTGTGATCACAGAAAAGAGCCATCAGACCTAACCTCTCTATCATCGCTACCCTGCTCACTCTTCTGGGACCAAACACAGGTTCACTTTCAAAGCTAACACTGGGACTGGATGTAGTTTGATTTCAGGGGCATCAGGAAAGCATCCTTGCTCTCACCCAAACTTTTGGCAGTGTCTTGAAATGTCTTTAGGAAAGCTAGTTTGTAATCCCACCATTAGAAGGTTCTTTTTACATGCAAATGACCTGAGAAATAACACGTTGATCTAAACCATATAAAGTATTACAAAACTTGGCATATAAACCAAGAGAAAACTCTTTTCAGTTCAGATAAAGAAGAGTTTGAAGGCACGTGGATTTCAAACTGGAATTCAAGTAACCAGCAATATGCAAAATTTTCTATGGGGGTACACAAACAAAAACATGTTTAAGGGGATCTGTGTTTGTATCTTTTTTAAAAAAAGTTTATTTGAGAGAGAGGGCAGGGGAGAGGGAGAGGGGGGAGAGGGGCAGAGAAAAGGGAGAGAGAGAGAGGGAATCCCAAGCAGGCTCTGCACTGTCAGTGCAGAGCTCAATGTGGGGCTGGAACTCATGGACTATGAGATCATCACCTGAGCAGAAACCAAGAGTTGGACATTTAACCAACTCGGCCACCCAAGCGGCCCTGTATTTGTATCTTTAACTTCCATATGCATTCCGTCCTGATACTCATAGTGCTGAAAACTTGTCTCCTGCTTTTCAAACCGAAGTCATCTCTTGCATCCCAATCTTACCATGATACATTGTTAGGGGTGTAAAAGCCTCCAGGGTGGCACAAGTTAGGTGCAAACTAGTTGGGAACATTAGTGTGGTATTTGAGAGAGTAAGGGACTAAAATCACAGGGTAACAAATCCATTTGCAAATCAGGTAATCACTCACGATTCTTGGCATTCATCAAAATTGAAGGAAGGAGGACCTAATATGCCAGCTAATGGGTCACTGAACCTAATAGCTGATAATAGAACACTATCTGATTTAGTGTCTTTACTAGTTTAAAAGACTTTTGCAAATTAAGATTCAAGTTTAATAAACAAAAGGAACACCTGGTACAAAATGAAAGATCCTTTAAAATATTTTTAACGTGCACATTTTTACCCAACTGCATTCCATCAAATTCCATCCTTTTTTTTTTTTTTAATTTTTTTTTTTTCAACGTTTATTTATTTTTGGGACAGAGAGAGACAGAGCATGAACGGGGGAGGGGCAGAGAGAGAGGGAGACACAGAATCGGAAACAGGCTCCAGGCTCTGAGCCATCAGCCCAGAGCCTGACGCGGGGCTCGAACTCCTGGACCGCGAGATCGTGACCTGGCTGAAGTCGGACGCTTAACCGACTGCGCCACCCAGGCGCCCCTCAAATTCCATCCTAATGACACATTCTATGTGCACGCATCCATATGCCATGACTCACCTGTGTTAAACCTAACTGAACACGCTGGGGTTTATTATTTTTTTAGGCAACATGGTCTGTGGCAAGGATGTTGAACAAAGTGAGATAGTTCTGTAAAGAGCAATCTTCATATTGTGAGATCTTGTTCAACATTCAACCAAGAAAAGAGAAACAAAAATAAGGTCATCTTACTCTAGGGAAAAATGTTGGCAAACAGGAAAACATGCAAGTTTCCCAGAAGGTGTTTGTATCACTTGCAAGACTATTCCCAACTCTGCCTTGCTGAATCCTGTGCTCAGAAGTGGCACTCACTGGTCACTTTTTCCACCTCTTTGACTTTTTGAGGCCCTAGGTCATCAACATGTTACTCAATATTTTTGTGATCTTCCTTAATTTAAGCAGATGTCTTCCTTCCTTCCTTCCTTCCTTCCTTCCTTCCTTCCTTCCTTCCTTCCTTCCTTCCTTCCTTTTTTAATAGGCCAAATAGACCCAAAGATAGAAACTCCTCTCAAAGCTCTTCCTTTTTCCTATCAGGTCACCCACAAACATGCACATGTCTTCAGTCCATCCTGAAAACAAGCCAACAATGAAATTACTCTAGGACATACCTGCTTTTCCCATCTATTCTTCCACATTTTCTTTCCCTTTGTGGCTAAACTGTCTTCAGATCTTCATCTGCCCACCGACCCTTCACTTTAGTGCTGTCTGGATTCACGCTTAGCGCCCCAACTGCATTTTCAGAGGCAACCAGCAGCCCCCCTAACTTCCCAGTCCGACAGCACTTTTTCCCTCTGCTACTTTCATGCTACGTAATTATCTGTTCTTTCCCAAACCTCTTTCCCGGGTCCCTTTATTTCATCCACTATGTTTCACATAGTCCTCCGCAGGGTTCTCTCTTTCATTTTCCTCCTTTTAATTTTATGGTAGTGGTTCTCAGCTTTGTGCATCAGAATCACCCAGGGAGGTTTTAAGATCTGCTTGTATCTGGGCCCCACCTGCAGAGATTCTGACTGAACTGGGCTTATGAGGGGCCCAGGCATTGGTGTTTCTCCGAGCTCCTCAGGTGATGTTAATGTGCAGCCAGTTTGTAAACAACTGGCCTATATATACACTGGTGATCTCATTCATTCTCATGGCTGTTCACTCAAAAATCAATCCCTTCATTCCCAGTTTTTGGTAAGCTCCATTCATGTTTTCAATGGCTTTCTTGATAACTCCATCTGAATGCTCAACAAATATGAAAAACAAAACATGTGCTGAATTGATCTCAGTATCACCTCACATCATCTATAAACTTGGTCCTCCTGTTTTCTTTTCAAATATGGAGCCATTATCCTCTCAATCCCAAACTCGAAGCTTACAGTAATCCTCATAGCTTTCTTCAAAACCATTCTATGAAGTTATGGACGTTACCTAAAATGGCTTTCAAACCTGGCCCCTCTTCTATGTCCCTAAACATAAGTACTGTGATGTTATTTTAATTCCAACAATTTTTACTAAAAAGTTAATCTTAAAAATAATAGCTTCAATTAAAATGTTCTCCACTGTGTCATTGTTTCCAGGTTAAAATCCAAACTTGATATGAAATCTTTTACAAGCTGTCCTCAATTACTGCTCTAGCTTCACCTTCATCACTTAGTACCACTCTGTAGTCATACTGAACTTCCTAAAGGTTCCTTAGCATGTGAGCGTCATTAACGTGGCCACTCACTGTATTTTCTGTCACTCTACCCAGAATGCTTTTCTCCTCCTTTTCTGCTGAGAGAACTTTACTCATTCTTCAATATTCACCTCAGAAGACACTTTCATTCTGAAGCTCTTTTTGTCTGTCTTCCTTTAGTGTGCACCTGTAGCAATCTTTTCAAACCATCTATCATACTGTACTGTAATAATCTGTGTAAAGTTTGTGCCTGGGAGTTCTTGAGAGCACGATTACTCATGTGTATATGATATCTCCAATACTGATCAATACTGATACATTTTGAACACCTCTGAATATATATGTTTACTTTTGTGTTCAGAGTATCTATTATAGTACCCTGGCAGAGATGCTCAAAATGTATTTATTGTTTATCCAGTGAATATTTGTTGAGTATCTACTATGTGACCTCACTATTTCTGATACCTGGGATGCATCAATAAACCAAAAAGACAAAGTCTGCCCTCCATGTGATTCCCAAGAAAGAATACAATATATAAACAAATAAATACACTGGATAGTTTCAGTGGTCCTTAGGGCTAGGGAAAAAAAAAAAAAGAAAAGAGTGCTATACAGTGCTTTAGATTAAGAGTCAGAAAACATTTTCTGTGAAGGGACATGTACTAAGTATTTTAGGCTCTGTGGGCCAAGGTCTCTAAACTGTTGGCATAGACAATATGTAAATGAGCATGTAAATAAAACCTTTATTTACAAAAACAGATGGTGGGCTGTATTTGGCCTGCAGGCTATAGTTTGCTGACTCTTTCATTTTAGATGATAGGGAAGGCTTCTTGGTAGAGCCAACTCAGCATTAGAACATGCATTTCTAGAAACAGCCAGTCATCCTGAGCCAGAGTGTTCCAGGTATACAGAAAAGCAATTATAAAAGTCATTGTTTGTGAAGCAGAAATAAAGCCTTCATGACTGAAGTGTGGTGAAAAAAAGAAAGAATGAATACATGAACAGAGGCAAGAATGTGTGCCCATATAGAAAGTAAAATTACTACTGTCAGTGGCAAATTTTTGTAAGGAAGAAGTCCCTTAATTGAGTTATGTAGCCACATTCAGAGAGATGTAACAAAGACATGACTGCACAGGAAAATAAAAGTCAGTAGGATCTACTGAAAATTACCTATTCATTGAGTATCCATCGAATAGCAACAATGCACTGAGGACTATTGCAGGTGCTAGAAATTAGACAAAATGTGGAATAATTATGACTATTAAAGTTTAAGATGATCACGGTGTTGGATTCTATTGATTCTTAGCAATGCATATACATATTTGATTTCTAGAAGCATAAATATGACTTTGAAGTACTGAGAAGTACTGCTTGTAACAGAACTGAGAGCAGTGCTTTGACAAACAAACAAACAAAAAAGTGACCTGAGAACATATATATAGAGAGAAGATACCAATTAATTCTACTTTAGGAAAATATTTTGGAAGAAAATTTTGGAAAAAAATTCTGTCACCAAATGAAATATGTTTAAAAATCACTGAGATATTCTAACAAAATGGACCAGAAGTTTGTTCAATTTCTCTTTTACATTCTAAAATTTTCATTTTTTTGTGAAGTGTGTGTAGATAATAATAACAAATAGCACAAATCAACATGCTTATTCTACCTCTGGAAAATTGACGAGAATGATGTAACACTTTTTAAATAAATGACTTTTCCCCAAAAGACATCTTTGGATATTTTGGATATTTTGGACATCTTTTGGATATTTGGATATTTTGAGATTAGCTCATGAAAATCAATAGAATAGGCCTACACATAATTTATGTCATTTTAATGAACTAAATTTCCAAAACATAGCCAATAAAACTTGTTTTTGTTACAGGAAAAGATACAGACTCGGGAATTGCCAGACTTGGTTCTGTAGCCGGGCCCTCCCACTTGCCAAGCTTGCAGCCTTGTGAGGCTGGAAGCTCCCAGAAGCACGATCCTCACATGTACAGAGGGAAGGACCTTCCTCCCAGGGCTGTGGGAGGACTTAATGAGATATGGAAGGGAAAGCACCTGGAATTGGGAGGTAGTCATAAATTTAATTTAATTGCTTCTTCACTGAGTTTACCCCAAACAGAACTATATCTCTATAAATTTTTTTTATATGTTGATGATTCAGCATTCAATTCTCTATTAAGAAGGACATATCTTTAGGGGCATCCGGGCGGCTCAATTGGTTAAGTGTCCAACTTTGGCTCAGGTCATGATCTTGCAGTTTGTGGGTTTAAGCCACACATCGGGCTCTGTGCTGACAGCTCAGAGCCTGGAGTCTGCTTTGGATTCTGTGTCTCCTTCTCTGTCTGCCTCTCCTCTGCTCAGGCTCTGTCTCTCTCTCTGTCTCTCAGAAATAAATAAACATTATTTTTTTTAAAAGGAGGACATATCTTCATATTCATAATACTAATCAGAAAAAAAAAAAAACAAACCAAGAGAAATCTTTCAATCTTCCACTGCATAGGGCTATTGGTATTGGTTTATGAGTCTTCATTACTGAAACTCTCCCAGTGAGGAAAGTTTCCCCTTATTTACAGCCTCAATCCTGCCTAGTGTATGTACCAGAAGAGAGGCCATATTTCTAGCCCTCCTATATGAGAACTGGTTCCCAGCTCTTCTAGAGAGGATAAAATGTTTAGAAATCCCTCCAACAGTTAGATCTTTCAGTTCTATTGATGCCTTCGGTCTGGCAGAGAGTTCTCAAAACCCTGACATGATTTTATTAATGAATATGAGGGATTCCCAATTTGATTATAAGTTTCAGGACTGGAGCATATTGACCCCATATTGTGTGTTCCCAGAAAAGATGTATAAAACTGTCATCCCTTCCTGTGTGTGGTGTGATTTAAGAATCAACTTTTTTTTATGGCTCCTAGATGCACGGTTTTATAGCTTTACTGTTACTGATGTTTTATAAAATTCAGAACTATTGGCTATATAAGTGCTGTGAGGGGGTTAAAAAAAAGGTTTTGCAGCAAAACATGGGGATCATTTTTCAATGGCTCAGGCTTCTACAACCTTTTTTGAACAGCCATTTAAGCATTCAACAACCTCATGTTTCAAATCTCCCCCCTAAAAACTTTATTCTTCAGTTTAAATTTAAGTTTTGATTTATCATCAGCAAAGACAGAGAAAAGTGGATTAACATTCCCAACAGATTATCCATTGATAACTCATAATTAAATATGGGATAAATTATAATCTCTAGTTTAATCTGGACTCCCCATACTCATTTCCCCACCTTTATTTACTCCCCTTATTTATCTTTCTAAATAAGCAACATAAAAGCTAAGCTACCCAAGACAGGTCCCCAAACTTCTAATGTTAAGAGTATACAAAGTGGGGGAGTCACTTACATAAAATAATTATTTTCCAAACATTATTTATCTTTGGTAATTTTTTTTCATGGTTTACTACTAAAACTGTGTAAAATGTAACCACATTCATATTTTACTATTAAAAAATAAAACACAAATATTTGGGCAAAATGATGTAATAAAAACAAATCAACAGCCGTGTCCTCCTCCCTGTTGCCTTGTCCCTTCCACACCCCTGGGCAAAGAGAACGTATCCCAGGATGATGCACACATCAGGGGCTTTTTAGGAAGGCCTGGCACTAACTAGTATTAGCAATCGCAACGATTTCCAAATAGATTAAATGTTTTCTTTTAGTGGTTCCTGTGTTTTGTTTAAGCAAATCAGTGCCACAGTAAGAAAAAAAAAATTACAATCTAAATTCCATTCTTAGTTTCCAACCATTTTTAAAAGAACAATCGTGACAACATATTTGAAACCACAGTAGTAGAGACCTTATCACAACTATGTTGATGTTTTACCTTTAGATAATAAAAGTACACAGTTCGATATTATTAAACGTTAGGAATGTGAGCCATTTTCGCTAGAGCGTATACACTTTACATTCTGAACTAAACAAAAGGCTTTATGTAAAAGCATACCTAGAATATGCTTTGACTACCTTCAGGAAGACTAATGGATTGGTTTCATATGTCTCTTCTTCATACTGCCAGAATCAACACAAGGGTAGAGGCATTGTTTGCAATAGAAATAATTTGGCTACAACTCCATCTCTGTAAAACCATGCCAAGTATGGAGCCCAAATGCCAGTGGAACAACAATAGAAGCAAAGGAAATTTTTCCATTCATCAGAAAGCTGCAAAGTTAAGGTACATGGAGACAAATAAGCAGAAATTATAACAAATCATAAATCTGATGATTTACATATCTTTACAACAGCTTCAGCATAATCCTATAGGCTGAGTTTTGTGATTTCTTTCAGTGTGAGCTTTTATATCAATAAAGCTAAATCCTTTCTGAGAGTTTTAAGTACTTCTACTTAAGAATTTGTTTCTTTTTGTACTTCAGGGTAAATGACATACCTGAATGTTACCAAATAGGGCAATGAAATCAAAGAAAAAGAAAAAGGAAGGATCACTTAAATTGTTTACAGAGTTCTTTTTGGAGATAGCAATTTTCTGATCAAAATTAAACTAACAATGAGAGGTGCTCAGCTTTTCCCCCAGAAGCTACTGGAGCCCTTTGCCCTTTAGGTACATGAACTTGTTAACAGTGTGATTGGCTAAAGAATTGTCTAATCATATATGTCAATAATAAAGAACAAAGCACCTTGCAGGTTTCTCTCCTATTCTACTCCCCTGTGAAAGACAGATGTGTTGTGTCTAATTATTCACTGATTGGTATCGGGAGAAACATTAACATAATTGGCACATTTGTTCTAATTAACAGAGAGAAACTGCCACATGCCACCCAACATGAAAAGTGACTCCAGCAACTATTAGCTAGAAAAACCCTCATCTATCAGAAAGGTTACTCCGTTGAACTCAAACTGGGGCCCCTCGAGTCAGAACACGGAGACTGGAAATGACACAACAGAGTTGTGAAGAGTGTATACCTGAGAGGATGGCGATTCAGCCTGGAGTCACTAGATGCAGGTACATTAATCAAACAAATGGGAAAAGCAATTATGGGGTGATTATCAAATGCACACTGAGCCAAGCCAAGCTTCTAGAAAGAGCATCAGCTAGAAGCTGAGAGTCTGCCAAGTTTCACTGACTGGTTTAGAAGTGACAAGTTTGATGGTTTTCCTGCATTTGTTTGTTTTAACCTTGCTCTTTAGACCAGTGGTTCTCCAACTTTGTTGGGTTGCAGAATCACGTGGGGAGCTATTAAAAATCTTGATAGCCAGACTGTACCATGTACCAATTCCCAGGTGACCCCAAAGTGCATCCTCGTTTGAGAACCAGTACTGCAGACTGGTTCTAACGTTCTTGCTAAAAATGCAGGTTCGAAGTAAGTAGCGTGGGGTGGGGCCTGAAATTCTGCTTTTCTATGAAGTTCCAAGGTCACGTCAACACAGATAATCTATGCATCACACTTTGAGTAGTAGTAAGACCTAGAAAATTCTAAAGGATGACTATAGGTAATACCCTGCCGGAGACTTCTACCACCTAGAGTTTGGCTCCAATTGCTCCAGAGTTTGCAATCCCAGAATTATTTTCTTCTGATTTCTTACCCTGGCAACACCTTCTCACCATCTCTTGTAGGTACTTCTTATGACTAAAAACATCTTCATTATACATATACATATACATATACATATACATATACATATACATATACCTCATTATATATCTTCATTATGTTCTTTACCCATAAAAGTTGTGCATAAAAAGTGCCTTAAAATACAAGAAGCAAGAAGCCATTAAAAAAAAAAAAGTGTGTAAAAGGACGAGAGCTTTCTTCCTCCATCCTACATCTCCCCCACAGCTATTGTGGAGACATTGTTCTAGATGTTCTCTCTGATCAAGAATAGAAGGCTACTTTGTTTAGGCATTCATTGGCTTGTCAGATTTGCAATAAAATAAGATAATTATTCACTTCTGGGTTGACTACTGTCCAAAATACTCTGTACCTTTCAATAGGTTTGTGAAAATATGTGTGTTTTTATGCTTTAAAGTGTTGGTCTTTCAAGCATGTTGAAATTATCCTTAGACAATTGTTCAAAAAAAAAGCCAAAGAATAAAAAAAAACAAGTGGAAAATGTAGTGACATTTTGCTCAGTTGTAACTTCTGCAAAGGGAAAGAATTTGCTAAGAAAGGAATTTGTTTTCCTATTGAGGAAACACTCCCTTAATTGCACATATGTCTGGCTTATTGCTTTTGAGAGCTGAATGTACACAGACCATACTGCAGAGGCAAACTTGTCTTGAAGTCTGAAAACTTCCATTCCTAAAGCCTAAGTTCAACTATGAGAAGATAAAAGCACACTGACCTAATGAACTATTAAATTAACTAATAGCGACAACCACTCAAAATGCCCAGAGTAGAATGACTATACCTAATAATATCTTCCAAGGGAGCAAAATGGCCCCGAAATGTCCTTAAAATGCTATTTTTTTTTCAGGGCAAAGCAACTATACATTGACTGGCCTATAGATAGTTCCTAACGAGTCTTTACTACAAACTTGCCTTTCAGGATAAGGAATTATCAGCATTTCTTATTTACCACATAAGAGTGGGACTCTTACTAAGTCTGGCCACCTTTAGAAGTACTGGCTTTCAGGGCGCACCTGGGTGGCTCAGTTGGTTAAGTGTCTAACTTCAGCTCAGGTCATGATCTCATGGTTTGTGGGTTCCAGCCCTGTGTCGAGCTCTGTGCTGACAGCTCAGAGCCTGGAGCCTGCTTTGGATTCTGTGTCTCCCTCCTTCTCTGTCCCTCCCCCCACTTGTGCTCTGTCTCTCTCTCTCTCAAAAATAAATAAAAAAACACTTTAAAAATTAAAAAAAAAGAAAGTATGGGATTTCTACACTTTCTGGTCACTAGGTTGCCATTTCTCACCCCCAGTGAATTTACCCCCAGTAAATAGTGCCTATAGACCTACCGAGAGAATCACTGAAAGAAGTTTCCAAGCAAGAGAACTTACTGAAGAAACAGATACACTTTTCCTAAGAAATAAGGGTAACAGAAATGAAAGATCATTGTGCCTTGTGATTAAAGATACATTCTAGGTCATTGTCTGTTGCCACTAAGAGAGAGACTGTGTTTGAAAACAGCTGCACTTTAGCATGGAAGATTTTACTTTCTCCTGAAAACATTTTCTAGATCTTATTCATTTCGTAAGAGCAAATTTAAAAATCATGTTCAGAAATTTTTATTCCCCCCCAAAAGAATTTTGTATTCTGGCAGAAATTAAAATATGTCCTTTATTTCACCATCTCTCTCCATCTCTTTTACTCCCACCTTAAGACAAGCAACCATTTTCTCTTGCTTTAGGTTCAGGCAAGATCCCCTAAATGGGTCCCTGTTTCTATTCTTACACTATTGAAGTCTGTTTTCCATGCAGCAGCAGGAATGATCTTTGAAAGACATATATCTATATCTATATCTATATCTATATCTATATCTATATCTATATATCTATATCTATATCTATATATAGATATATCTATATATATCACAACATGACAATTCCTTACTTAAAATCTCCCGGGGGTTTTCATGCATTCAGAGATCAGTCTAAACTACTCACCTTGTCTGTAAGCCCACAAACTCATCCTCCTATAAGTCCACAAAGCCCTCCTCAAGGCTTCACTGTGTCTCTGAAACATTGGCCTCTTTTCTTTTTTTAATTTAGTGTTGTTAATGTTTATTTATTTTTGAGAGAGAGAGACAGTGTGAGCAGGGGGAGGAGCAGAGAGAGAGGGAGACACAGAATCCGAAGTAGTCTCCAAGCTCTGAGGTGTCAGCACAGAGCCCGGATGCAGGGCTTGAACTCAGGAACCATGAGATCATGACCCAAACTGAAGTGGGACCCTTAACCAATTGTGCCACCCAGGCGCCCCTACCCCTACAATGGCCTCTTTTTAAATCTAAAGCCACATCAACTCTTTCTCAGGGTATTTTGCTCCCCCTGCATGGAACTTGCTGACCCAAACATTTTTAAAACTGGTTCTTTCCTGTCATTCAGACCTCAGCTCATAGACTGCCTCCACAGAGATTCTCCTTGGACTCTGAAGTGACTTCCAATCCCCAATAACCATCAACCTCTGAAATATGACCTTGTCTTACTTCTTTTAACTTGCAACTATCTGGCAATTCCTTGGTCATTTATTTCTATTCTTGTGTAGTCATTTTTTGTTTTGTTTTAACCCATTAGGGACTTTGGCTGACTTGTATCTCCTGAAACTAGAAGGGTACCCAGCACAGAGGGAAGAGACAATAAATATTTCTTGAATGAATGAATGATTAAAAAACAAAAGCTGCATGCTGTGCTAGAGCTCAAAGGAACCACTATGTATGAGCACGGAGTGAAGCCACAGTCTATTATAAGTCCAAAAAAGGTTTATAATTTCTTACTGTTTTTTTTTTAATGGATGTTGGCATCGTTTAATGTTATTATTTTAAACTTGGTTTACGTGGTTATCTGGGCTTATGGTCAGCTCTGCATATAACTATTAGAGGCAGGTATTGGAAGAAAAACTTAAGGGGTAACCATAATAAAGAGGTGATGCTGGCAACTGTAGACTGAACCAATACAAAGCTTGCAAGCTGCCTAGTAGTCAGGAAGCCTAATACTTGCGCAAAACTTTTTGCAAGGCTGATAATCAGCTCGCAAAAAAAAAAAAAAAAAAAAAAAAATCAGCAGCTTGTTGCTACACACGTGCTAGGGGAAAACTCCAACAGAGATCACTGAGCGCTGAAAGCAGTCTCTCTCTCCAAATTTGTATTCAAGCCCTTCTTTTCTCTCTTTCGCCTACAAAGGACAGAAAGCACGGCTTGGAAGACAATGCACCTGCATGGAAATGCAGCCACATGAAGTCCCCATTATGAGGGAATGGCAGTGAAACATGCATGCCTCTCATGAAACAAAATGTTCAGCAGCCATATTAATAATCAATTAGATGGCATAGCACCTGATGCTGCACATTTGGCATAGCCTCCAGCTGCCAGCAGCTTTTTGCCCTGGCAGTATTAGCTTTAAAAAAAAAATCTGTTCCCTGTTTATCAAGACTAAACCCAGCAAAATAAGCTATTCTTTTGCACTTCGACCCATATTTTCCCACTTGCTAATTAGAGATGCAAATGTTGATAAATAAGAGGACGGCTTCTAAGCACAACTGGGTCAATAAGTTGAACATTGCGCCCTGTGCCTCCAATTAAATTCCTATGAGAAATGGCTCAATTATAATTAGAGAAGCAATTATCCCCTTGTTAAAGGTGATACAAATCACAGGTTTTAGTGAAAAATTCAGTTTTGCTCCTTCCGCCATGCCAACAAATCTTGTATGCATTGATGTTTTGATCCCAGTACTCTCCAAAAGAGATAATCTGATGAAATAAAGTATCTCTGAGTATATTTCTGGCTCACCATGTGACACAACATTTTGTAGGCATAAACTAAGATGAGCAAAGAGGGATTCACTTTACAGAGTGCTGCTATGATACACTGGGACACCCAGCACCCATTCATCAGTGTATAAATTTTCTGGCTTGTTTAGTGAAATGGGGAGGCTTGTCTATTGAAAGGGAGGCAAATTAGCTTCCCAGAAATGTAACAACAACATTGTACTTTTGGTGTGGTCCTGGCACAGACCACTAAAATAGTGGGCAATACCATTTTAGAGTGTTTCTGGTGGTTGTTTTCCTTTCTCCCATGTGGTCTACTCTTAATTTTAATATGATTATTATTAACCTGCCCTATACTCCTTGAACTAAAGTAGCTCCCAATTGCCCCCCCCCCCTTTTTTTCCTTCTGGTCCTAGTGGGTTGGAACTTCACTCTCAGGCTTCAGACTAATGAAACCTCTCACCCCACACTGAGTTCTCTCAATACGGTTGCAACTTCAGGAGTGACAAACGTCCTTTCTGTGGAAAGTTCCATCTCCGTTTCCTGAAATGTAGCCATATCCAACAGGGACTCTTTCCTTCATTTAATGAGATATAGTTAGAGAATCTACTAAATAGGTTCAGTCTGTGGGTATTAGAGATAAAACATGAGCAAAACCCGTTTGCTCCTTATTTCTTCACAGTTTAGTCAGGCAGGCAGAGGAGTAAACAGATACATTTCAATGCAAGTAGTAGTTGGAGCTATAAAACATCATTGTATATAGGAGCCGATCACATTGGTTCATCCATACCAGGTGTTATGGTATGGCTGAAACGACTCTGTATGTGCTGCTAAAGAACTGAGCGCCCCCCTTCTCCTTCCCAGCACTGGATGGCTCCCTGGACCACCCTATGATTCATCAGCTGAAGGGTTTATGCCTGATACAGCACAAGGCCTTCAGACTCTGCCTCAGGGCTAAGGAAGTCATACAGTTGTTAAATATCTTAAATAAAATAGATATAAAGAAAGGATGTGGCAAGGAGACCAGAGGAGGGAGAGCCAAGATTAGAGCTCTGGAACCCATATGCTTTATCCTGGGGTGCCCACAACATAATTTTTCTTACCCAAAGCGTCACCATTTGGAGAGATGTGGTATAAGAAATCTGGATTGGCCTCTTCCTCCTCTGAAACTTTGTCACTCTCCTTCCTTTATCCCTGAAAAGGAGAACTACCAAAAGTAGCCTCAGCCCAAATGTCCTCTTTGAAATAAAATATGCAGGCTGATCCAATGTCTTGGGATCATGAGGGCCAAATGGACACCAGTACCTTCAAGAATTAGATCAAGGACAGCAGCCATGTCACGACTTGCTGTAGGTATTTACATTAACAAGTCATTTGTGAAGTAGATATTTACAATAAATAAGGGCTTTTCCTTGTTTGAAGCTTACAATGTGATCTTCATTTGTAGTATTTATGGACTCTAACCAAAGCCCTGGCTGGAGAACACAAGAGGGCATATTGGTGATTTTTCACAGGACAGAAGCTTCACAGCCCCACAGCACCCAGCAGAGGTACAATGTGCTTAGTGGCTATTCTGAATTCCAGAGCTTGAATTTTGTCTTCTGTAAATCAGTAAGTGATCATATAATAATAGTACTAAAAATGGCTGATGTTTCTTGAGCTTTCTACATGGTCCAAGTGATTTACATGTATCATCTCATCTGAACTCCAAAACTACCTTCTGGATAGATACTATTATTGTTATCTCCATTTTATAATTCAGAAAACATATATACAGAGAATTGAAACACCTTGCCCAAAGTCAAGAAGTTAAAAATCGTTTACACCGAGAGTTCTATGAGGAAATTAGTTTAACATTCTATAATAGAGACCAGAGCCAAAATAGGGGATGATATTAAATGTTATTTATGACCTCAGAAATGCCTATGTTATCTACATCAAAAGTGATACCACTGTAATTTAAGATTGGTAGAGTTCTCGGGGTGCCTGGGTGGCTCAGTCAGTTAAGCGTCCAACTTTGGCTCAGGTCATGATCTCAAGTTCGTGGGTTTGAACCCTACATCGGGCTCTGTGCTGAGAGCTCAGAGCCTGGAGCCTGCTTTGGCTTCTGTCTCCGTCTCTCTCTCTCTCTGCCTCCTTCCCTGTTCATGCTCTGTCTCTCTCTCTCAAATATAAATAAAAACATTAAATTTTTTTTAACTGGTAGAGTTCTTTAGAAATTTATTGACTTGTATGGGAAGGAAGAAAGTTGTTTCCTCATATTCTGCAAAGAATGTACCTGACTACTTGCTCATTGGAGCTAGACACATATAAAACAAACATCAACTGAATTGATCAAACCATGTATCCATTGAGCATTTACCATCTGAGTTTTTCAGAATCACTTGCCTTGGACACAAAAGCAGCAGAAATCCTTGCCAGTATACCTTCATGATTGATTTTATTTATGGTAAAATGCAAGAGTTTGATCTTTAAGATCAGCATTTCACTCTAAGCTATATTTATGCTTTTAGATTCTTCAAAAAATTTAAATATTAAATAATGAATGCATTTATCATACAATCAAAATAATTTAATAACACTTTAATTCACCAGGTTACATTTCATTCCTTTCTTTTTTTCATTTATCTGCTCCTCTTAAGCAAATGACTATTGTAATGTGTCCCATTAGGGTATTTATTAGCTTTCTGATCTTGGTGATTCTAAGGGTGTTGGAAAATATCTACCTAGGAGTTTATTAGCCTGCTCTTGAGCAAGACTGTTTGATGTCTCTTCTGACTTCAGAAAAAAAAAAAAGGAAAAAATGCATTAAATATAGTTCTTTGAATGTCAAATGGGTATATGATTTTTGAGCTTGCCAAGTGTTAATTGGTCTCTTCCCCACTGATGATACAAATAAAATTCACAGCCAATTAGTTTTCAGTCATGAATCTTTACTCCTTGACAAAGTGAACCACTTTGTTGGAGAGACTAAAAAAAATGAAAAAATTACTAGGATCTCCTCGCTGAAAGTCTTTGCAGGGATCAGCAATCTGTAGGAAATGCTGGGTAAAAATGAGGCTGTGGACACGCATGTTACTCAGGACATGTTTTGGTCTTTAAGGTAGTTTAGTGGAGGCCTTCATTTAGAATTTTAAAAATACAATTAAGGAGACAGATGAACTATTGTAATAAGTGAAATAAAATACTGAATAGGGAAGAGTTGCCTCCTTTCATCACACTAAATCATATTATATATCAGTGTTGGAAGATAAGGTTTTGATGAACTCAGATAAAACAGATATAATCATGTAAAGTCTCTGATGCACTGTTAGAAAGTACCACGGAATGCCAGTAACAGGGCAAAAAATAGTTCCCTTCTTGCAAAATAAAACAAGAAGTTTCCTTAAGAACACTACTTTGAGTCTTTGCATTGACACATGGAGAGATATAAATGGCTGTGAGAGAAAAAATGGAGCTGTTTTCTAAGAGCTTTGCCTAGATTTCTTAATTTACTACTTATAATAATTTGCAAAGAGCAATCAGATGTTTAATCTTGTGGTGGTGAGATCAGCTAACTGAGCCGGCTCCCACCTTTGCTTCAACCTTCAAAAGACTGAAAAACTAAGAGAAAGCTAATAGTAAGTACACTATTAACTATGAAACATTTTTTGAACTATATTGTGTCAATATATTATTTTGCAATTTCATACATAAAGGAGAATTCAAGGCTTATTTTTACAAAAAACCTAAAAACAAAAAACAAATCAGCTGGCTCATATTCAGGCCCCAATTGCAACAACTAAAAAACGCCTCTTTCCACACATGCAATAAAAGAGTGAGAATTCCAAAGGACTCAAGGTAGTTTGGAGGTTAACAAGGACCAACAGGTTAGCACCTATGTATGTCACCTGTCAAACTGAATGTGTTTCTGGGCCCACAGAATACCCAATTAGCTAGGGCAATAGTGTTTGATGTCCATTAGGATGTCTCCTAATAGTCATAAAAGGTAACATTTTTGAGAGCTTAGAGTTATTCGTTAACAAATTAAAATACAATATTAGACAATTTTCCTCAACAAGTATACTCTATGATGGTGAGTGTCTCAAGGAGGGCATGGCACTCCCTTGGGGCCATGTAGGCCTAACCCCCATAGACAGGCATTTTCAAAGGGCACCATATGATTTGGGGCTAATGAAAAACATGGTATGTATCTGATTCGTAATGCTTTATTAATAGTCAATAGGCTTTGTTTTAGCCAAAAAAAAAAAAAAAAAAAAAAAGAAGAGCTTGATGGAAGAAAGCTCATGGTGGGAAACTAATTGACACTTGTTATTTCTCAGACATGTTTTTATTCATGGTATGTAGATCTGGCCTTTGGATTACATCACAGAACAGGAAATATATATGTGGGGTGCATAGGCTCACAGACACACACACACTCTTCTTACACTTTTTGCATATTACCAAGAACAATAATAAAACCGATGGTACTTTATTAAGTCTTATCACCTCTCCATATGATAAGTGCCAGATAAAATAAAGCAATGTTTCTGGTTTCTTGAAAGAGAATGACAAAATTAAACTGAGCTGCCTGTGGCTTTGTCCAGTGGGGCATTCTAATTGACTCCCGAGTCATTAATCAGTTCCCAATCAATCTATTTTGCCAGCAGCAGGCAGTTAGGACTCCATTACCAGACATTCATCATGCCATACCCTAATTCACTGCACCATTAGCCATGGATTAGGCCTCTGTTAGAATAACTAAATGCCACTTGCTAAATGCAAAGAATTTTTGTTACTCACCTCAGCCACTGGGATCCCTTCAGGTGGTCGACACTGGAGCAAGACTTCCTGTTCCAAGGATACCTCCTTTCCCAGGGGTTCCTGCTCAAATGTCTTCCGTAGATCTGGAAAGCACAGGTAGTAAAATACATGACAAAACTAATAATAATTAACATTTATTCATTTATGGAAAACACTATAAAAATGTTCCAGTTTAGCATTTTAGGTGTCTTTGTATTTTTTTTTAACCACACCACATGTTGTCAGTACTACACCATAGTTGGGGTTATTATATTCTGTGTGGTGGAAAACATAAATTCAGAGGCTATTAACTGCTTCTACTTTAATGGAATGCTTTGGAGAACCTAATTTTCAAAATAAGTGAAACTGATTAATTGCATTTCCCTAGTATTGCTTGGTAACCAAATATGGTGATCACATTTTTTATCAAAAGAATCCCATTGTCATGATTCTTACACACACACAGTCTGTTATGTACATACATATTTTTCTCTTCATAATAGATACTATTAAAGTTGTAATAACTCTGAGATCTTTTCATCAATAACTCAAAAGGAAGTTTTTTGTTTCAGAGGGGAAAACAGAATGCTGGAATCCTGAAAGAATGAACATAGCTTCTTGACATGTCTCAAACACAAGGCAAGGAAAAGAGTAACTATGGGGATGAGTCTAGAATATGTAATTATGTAGCCATATGTAATTGTACATATGTAATATGTAATTATGTAGCCATCCTTCAATTAGAAGATTAAATAGTCATTTCTCCCCAAATATACCAACTGTCTAATTACACATTTATATAGTTACAGTTGCTAAAATATGCATTAGACTTTTAAAAATTGTTATAGGTGGAATAAACATGTTAGAAATCAGTTTATCATTTTAGAGCACCTGGGTACCTCAGTCGGTTAAACATCTGACTCTGGATTTTGGCTTAGGTCATGATCTCACAGTTTGTGAGATCACTGAGCCCCACATCGGGCTCTGTGCTGACAGCGTGGAGCCCACTTGGGATTCTCCCTCACCCTCTCTCTCTCTCTCTCTCTCTCTCTCTCTCTGCCCCTCCCCCACATGCACATATGTGCATGCTCTCTCAAAATAAATAAACATTAAAAATAACAAACTATTGATTAAAAAAATCGGTTTATTATTTTAAATGCCAAAGTTAAAAAATAAATGATTCTGCCACAGAGCTTTGAAGCAACATTTATATAAACAAAAAAATATATTAAACATTTTATTTCATACACATACAGTTTCAGCTCCTTCCAATGAAAAGTTATTGGAATTTTGTCCAGTTGATTTTGATTATAAATTAATGCTTCTATCCTTCCATGTCACATCTTTGATAAAGACTTAAGAATCTAAAAGTACCATTTAAGCCTATTGAACTGTGGGTGAAAACCCAAAGACTCTGGAGGTATATTCCTAATGTCTTTCAAGGAGCTATCAGAAAGCACGATCTGGAAGGAAGCACGGACAGAAAAAAAAAATCCATTGTTACAAACTTGCCATTTGTTGAATTTCTCGGCATAAGAAAACCTTCAAAAGTTTAGGGGTTGTGAGAAAATTATGGATATATGTGATCTGAGGTAAGACAAGAGACTCGCCAAACAGTGACAAAATTTCTGTCAGAAGGCCACTTCTGATTTGATTATCAAGAAATTGAGTATATTGCAAAAGTAAACACTTAAAATCCACAGTTATTAGGACTTACAAGTTATCGAAATCATGTCTTT